>NC_056747.1:381438112-381513112 GCF_019279795.1 Protopterus annectens | reverse complement strand
AAAAAAAAAGAATTGGAAACAGTACACTCATGGCAGACAGCTTGTATACTGAAAGGCACAATGATGGGGCAAGATTGTTGCACTGGAGATTGTGCACACACTACAATACAGAAGTAGCTGAGAAGCACTGGAAATATGAACCACAAGGCATTATACAGAATGATGAAGTGTAGATCATGTGGAATCACCCATTACCAACAATTCAAAAAACAGATGCATAAAAACCAGATATAATAATCCATAAAAAAGTCAAAAGTAGCATTGATCACTGAAATTGCTACATCAAGCGATTACAGTGTCTCATGTACAGAGAGACACAAAGTCATAAAATATCGGAATTTGCAGCAGAAATGAGAGCAATGTGGAAGAAAGATACAGAGATAGTCCCAACAGAAGTAGTTGCAATGAGTCTAATAAAAAGATTCTACAGTTATATTTAGATATGCTACCAATGCATGTAACTCCATATGAATTGCAGAAGGAGTGCATTCTGGGTGCAATGTGGGTGCTGTGAACTGTACTCTTTTGCTAACATCAAAGACTGAAACAATAGTAATTTCATGAAATTTAATTATACCCCGACTTAGGAGTGGGGTCCATTCCTGTCATGGTATTAGAAACCCAAAAGTGAAAAATCAATTATAGCGGAATCAGTGGGAGAAGAAAAGTATCGGGGTGGCAGTCTTCTTCATGAAGATTATTTTTACAGGAAACTTTTTTCACTTACCTTGATGGGCATCTTCTTAATCACATATTCCATGTTTCTGATGCCACCTCAGTAGAAGAGAAATGCTGGCATTTTTGTATCTTACTCTTCTTTTTAAGAGAGTCTACAACAGACTTCTTTGTGGACATTAAGGCCAGTTGGTTTCAATGTAAAGATCCATTAGGGTTCAAAATCAGAAGAAAAAACACTTAAACATTGATAACTAAGCTTTTAATAAGGGTAAGTACTTTCATCTGTAATCAGTAGTAGAGACTTCATCACAACAGAACTGTTAAAATGCCTCCTAATCCTCTATATAACATTGTGTATTCATCTGATTTAACAGACACAGATTTACCCAATTCTTAACAACACAAAATTAATTAATGAGATATTCTCTCTACTTCCACAGCAGGACTAGCACCCATTGGTGCAAACCTTGGGTCTAGAGTATTCTCACTATTGAAGTGAAACTCTGACCCCCCATTTGCAAAAATGGGAAAAAGGAGTTGTGGATGGATGGATATGGTCTCTATCTCTCCTTTATCAGTTAGTACTTGACTGACCCCTTGAAATCATTAGAAGTAATTGTAAGATCAGTTTGGAAAATGGTAATTTGGCAAAGACACTTGCAACAGGTTCCAAGTTTTTTTTTTTTTTTACAAAAGAGACACATCTTGAAGAATTTGATATAAAACCATATACCTCTCAGTTTACGTAATGTAGTCATTACTCTGTCATTTTTCCACAGATCTACAGATTATTTTCATAAAGTCAGATATGTTTATGGGTGCATACATCACTAAATAGAAAAATGAGCTCATAGCAAGATTTATAATTAATTTCTATAATTAAAATTTGCAAATGGGGAGAAAGTTTGTTTCCTTAGTGTCCACATAATTTAATCACAAAAGAAAACTTAAAACAGATTTGATATACATCATTTCCTTCAGCTAACTAACCATGTTTTAATCTAGACAATAGGCAGTCATGTTTTGTTTAAAGGAAGAATTTGTCTTAGATTTTATGAACTTTAATGGACACAGTGCTTGGTAAAGTATGTTGAAATGTAAGTACACAGGTACTCTCCATTCCTCCCATTGTTAATAAAGGCTGAAAAAAGATACAGGTTACTAAATCCTTAGAACTTTCAACTTAAAATATATATCTGTCTGGAGAATATGAAGCAGTAGTAGTTTGTTTCCCAGTATTTATGGAGATGAGGCTGCTGAAGAAGTTAGAGCTTCACTTCCTCTGTAATTTTCTTTAGAAGTAAGATGTTTCCTTTGCAAATAAGAAACTGCCTTTATCAGGAATAAATAATCCTACATTTGTTTTGTAATGTTTTCAGTAAATCAGCAACTGGATGGTAAAAAATAGATTTCTTCTTGCAACTGTTTGAACGTTTTTCCTAATTTCTCAGGCCTAATGTAGGTACACATTCTAAATGCTATAGCTATCAATGTATTTGTAAAAGTATTATCAGTTGAATCACAGGCATCTATTTATCCATGATTTATATCAAATGATATAACTTATTTTGGTGTTTAGAATCTGACATTTTAAGATGTCCTGAAGTTGGTCCACAGCTATATGATGATGAGATATCATGTTGGCTAAGTAAGTAAGACTTTTGAGTTGGTGCCCGTGTGCAAACTGTCATGTTTCAATAAATCCTCAAAAGTTAAGTATAAATGTAGTCCTGTCACTAGACATTGCTAATTTAAGCATGTCAGGATAATGTCTTTTTGCTGAAGAAAGCTCAGTAATATCCCAGATAAACAACCCTCCCATAAGGTTCATACTTCTACTAAAAGTTTGCCTTGAGATAGAAAAGTGCAAGACTAAGCTAAAATATCATCAAGCTCAGTCTATATATATATGTATATATATATATATATATATATATATATATATTATCTAGATAGATAGATATAGTTATGGAAGTGTACTTGTGCCAAGTAAAATATGCTTTACCCTCCAAAAAAAGAGGAGAACTTACTCTTATTCTCTTCATTTTGTGAATCATTGAATATTTGGAAGGCACAACCACTGAGGTACATTGTCCTTTATAAGTACAGTCGTTGCTACTTTGAAGTAGCTGAGAAAGTTTCCTCTGATAACAGCTGAAAGTGAAACAAAGATACAAAACAGGGAAACTGGATTTGGTTTGAATGTATTCTTGTATCTGGTTATTTCAAAAGCTTCATTCACTATGGAACCAAATATATTACAAATGTCATTCACCTGACTAGTTGGTCTGTATATTGGAGGTAGGTACTGACATAGGTACCAATAAAGGTTCTTGTTTTATCTACTTTTAATACCAACCCCAATGGAGGCTCCGTTGGTGCTTCATTTCATGTCCTGGAGCTGCTAAAGTTGATGTGCCTACTTCTGTATAATGTACACCCTGTAGCTGACCACCAGTGTCTGAAGGCATGTATTCCTTCCTTGTATAACTAGTTTCGGCCCAGCTCTGAATAACTTCCTCCATTTTAGTTGCCTCATTTGTTTTGCAGAATATTTTTTGCTTGGACCTGTTTTCTAACCTTTTAAGCAATTTTGACTGGTGTGTGTGGTAGCCGTTTGGTGTTACCTGTTTACAACAGGCAAAAATGTTTACTAATTTCTTAGAATATTCTAGTCTTTCAATGGCTTCTTTAAAATATGGTCAGTTTCAGTTAAGATTTTAGAGAAAAATGACTAGAGCAAGATTGACTATGTGTTGAAACTTCTATGATATGACTAGGGGCTCAGTGGAGAAGTCCTGAAGAATGTGAGGAACAACATGGGCTATACAAAGCAGCCTATCTCCATAAAAGCCAGACACTATTAAAAAAAACTACAAATAATTTATCTAAAAACAGTTTCAAATGAAATTTCTCAGAGTACTCAAATGCACAGTACTATATCAGTATTGTTACACCATGTAATGTCACATTCACTCTGAATTTTGTGTACTTATTCTGCTTTGAGGAGAATGTAGTGTTATAGTTGTATTATATTATTGTGGATTGAAATATTATGAATATTTTTGCACACTGCAAGACAGGTGTGCATAATACATAAATTATGTTAATACTTTGGTCAGTATTGTGGTGAAGGGATGTTACCTTCAACATCCCATTTCCTTTATTCAATTTGCTAAAGACTTTGTACTTCAGACAGTGTTTAGCAAGTAAACCATTCTTCGGAGTTAAATCCAAACAAAAATGACAAACTGAGTGAAGCGGCAAAAGAATTTTAGTGAAGTGCTTTTCGTCTAGGTTTCTACCCAAACTTCATCAGATACACAATAATAAAAGCAACCATGTTTAAACATTCACCCCCTTACCATCAGCCCCAGCCTTTCTTGATCATTGAAAAACTGCCAAGGACTAGACTGCTGTTTGGCAAATGCCTAACATGCATTTATGGGCTTTACATTCCACCCAAAAGAGAGGAGAGCTCTCTCTCACCTCAACTGACATTGAACTCCAATAGTAGTGAAGATTAAGTTGATGAACTGGAGTATTTACACTCTGCTTGTATACAGCAAGGAAGAAGAGGAGTCCCTGTAGTCTACCCCCCTGCAAATATTTCCTTGGTAGAAGATGCTCAACCTTATGAGAGAGCACTTCAGGTGGTGTTGGGGTCAAAAAAGCTGTCCTGATTTCCACTAGAGCCACATGGATTTGCTGGGCATTGGCCAGCCTAAACCTACCACCATCCCTTCAGTACTTCAGACATTTGCTTCAGTACTTCAGACATTTGCACACATTTTTTATATGCCTACTTGGAGCCAGATTCCTAGCTTCTGCACCATATACTCCTAAATGATTTTACAAAATGGAGGAAAACACCCTTTGAAAAGGAAAAATGCATACCTAGAGTCAGTCTTCCTACCTCTGCACCTAACAAACCTAAATGCTTTTACAGAATAGAAGAAAACGCTAAGTATATTTATATAAAAATCCAATAGCAGTCCCAGTGGTTGCCTCACTGGATGTAAGAAGGGGCTACCAACAAGACATCATCAAATGATAGGGAAAGCAAAATATTATAACATTTTGGCAAAAAAAGGTATGAATATCCCTTATCAATAGCTTTGAATTGTCAGTCCCACACTTTGTAGAACCAAGGGGAAATTCTAAAACAGGCAGAAGAGATAGTAAAATCCCTTGTGAATTCTACTCTGAATATGAAAACTTCCAAATTGGTTCAGATAACCCATAAGATGAGTAAACAAACCATAAAGGGTGGGTATGATGCCCTGCATTTATCTGTCAAGGCGGTGGCTACTGGACAGTTTTAAGAAGGCACAGTTGGCTCAAGATTTGAGCCTTTTCTATGGATATCAACAGAGAACATCTTAAATGCCCTTCTGGACAAATCTTGGCTCTTTTACACTTCTGTTCATGAGGTCCTTATGAGTTTATAGGAAAAGGTTAAGACTATTCAAACAATTGAGCATTTTTTCATCCACATTTTCTGAACTATAACAGAAATTAACCCCCCCACACACACACACACACAAACACAAGAGTTAGTACTTCAATAGAAAGCAAACCAGAGCTGAGCAGATGAAACAAAAGACAGCCTATAACAAGGGTAATTGCAGAGTACAAATAAGCCAGGGCAGGCAATAAGAAAGGGGAAAGGGTAATGGATTTTTCCTTACCAGGAACCTCTCTCCAACCCAAAACATCCCACCCCCTTGCCAAATCAGAAACAGAAGTTTAGGAACATTGAAAAGACTCTGATGTTAGACTTCTGGGTAAGTAAAATAGTAATGTTAGGCTACAAAAATCATGGGAGCATCCCAAGTCCCAGCAGGCCAACTCTCTCTAAAAGAGCCAGTGACATACCAGTTAGCATCCTGTGCAGCTTTAGAACATGTAAGAAAGAGGCACCAAGCTCTATTCAAGACTTTTCCTGAACCTAGGAGAAGACAGACTGCAGAAATCATCCTAGATCTTCCCTTTTTAAACATGTTCCCGAGGTTCAAACATTTCAAAATGCTAACACTGCAGGCTGGCTTACCCCTGCTAATATTGCAGGCAATCATGGTGACCTGGCATATGAAGAATGAAGGTTTACATACCCCATCCTTTACAACACAGGACTTTCCTTAGATTATGGGCAGACCCTCACTACTTCCAGTTCACTTCCTTACTGTTATGAATATTTGCTGAGCCCATAATATTCAAAAGTGCTTGGCATTCTTATTTGCTCAAATTTACCTGAAAGAATACACATCTACTAACAACTGGATTACCTCATCCAGGCCCTTTTCCAGAAACAACTTATGAAACCCTTCTTCTGGCCATTTTCTGTATTCTAAGCTTGACAGCTCCCATAATCTACCAGGAACCAAACAGGGAACTGCTGGTCACTGCTCAGAGCAGTCTTTCTTCCTTTTTGAAGGTACTATTTATGATTATTCTGTTCCTAGAATTTAAACAAAGTAAACTCTTACAGCCAAGGCAGTTAGAGTGAGCCATGAAGTACATGTCTGCAGCTATCCTCAGGATATCTTGCCAGCTACACAAGGAATATACAGCCACTCCGCAGGAACCTGTGAAACTAACATTTTCAGGCCTGTATGTAGACTTTTCACTGATCTCAGCATTTAATAGAAATTCTTTTGTGGGCACACCAAGTACAAAAGTGCCTGAAGATGTGTTTGACTTTCCTAACAAAGCATCCAATCCATAGCCACAGATTTGTCAGACTTAGCCTGGGGAGCCTATGCTGGACAACTCATGGTACTAAGGCACTGGCATCCCAGTAGACTGCTTGTGCATATCGATGGCCCGTTGCCAGAAAAGACCTCTGAAGCCTGCCACATCAATGTGGCAGATCAACCAGTAAGGACAGACCAACTCATACCAGGTATGCAGACTAACCACAAAAGAATCATGAGACCTGTCATTATAGTCTAGCCTTCTTCTAAATGTTTTGTACATTTATTCAGGGGTAGCAAGACAGCTGACCTAAGTAGATCCACAACAGTCCCCCAGAAATAAACTCTGCAATCAAAAAAATCAGACACATAGTCAAGTCTTTAGAAATACCTTTGACAGAACGGTTTATGGGATTTACAAAACAGTCAGATCAAAAATGTTTATTCCAGGTAGCCATGCCAACAGACTTGGTCACTTTCAATCAGCTATGTGCTTTCTCTCCAATTCTGTTTTACCAAAAACAATGGTAAAAGCCAGGGAGTAAAAGATCAATATCCTAATATGCTCTTCTACTTCAGACAAGCTTATAGTTTCTACTTTTACAGCATCAAAAGGGGAAACTCATAACTCAACCCAGACAATGAACCCAAATCTATGCAGCCTCAACATGATGTTCTGAAGGATATGTCCCTAATCTAATACCATGAAACCCATGAATTGGGTATTATTTTTATACTAAAAGAAGATAGAAAACCTAGGATATATTATTTGAGTACAAGGAGATTTTCTTCTTGATGTTCAGATAATCAGACCCCCCCACACACACACACACACACACACACACACACACACTTATAGCTTCAATTAAACAGTTACTTAGCTACCTATACTCTGTCTTATTCAGGACTGGTATATGTTTCCATTAAAGTCCAACATTCAGCTGTGGCTATTCTTCTGATAGCCAAAATATTAAAAGTGTTCTTCATTTAAGACCACCCAGGAAACCAGTGGTTTCTCTGTGAGACTAAAATCTTCTGTTGGAAAAGCTAACTGTACCACCTTTAGAACCAGCTATTGATTATGATACAAATTTTTCCTCCTAGAAGACAGCTTTTACTTCTGCTAGAAGGGTCTCAGAACTCCAGAATTCAATGGCACCTGACCTTATACTGCCAAAACAGAATGCCATTGAGAACAAGCCCATCTTTCACTCACAGGGTTTTATCTGAAGTGTTTCTAAACAAGCCCATCTTTCATGCACAGGGTTATATCTGAAGTGTTTCAGTCAAGAGACTTCCAGTCTTTTTTCCAAAACCTTAAAATAAGGTAGAAAGAAAAGACTATTAAACTCCCTAGATGAACATATACCATTTAAATATTACTTGGCAAGGACCAAGTAGCAGACAAAATCTGAGCAAATGTATCTCTTTCATAAGTGATAAATTGGGGTTAGCAGCATCTAAACAGACCTTATCTGAATAACTGCAATATGTTTTGTTACAACCATCATGGTAAATCTTTGAATCAAAAAGTAACATCTCATATTACTCTGGCAGCAGCTACATCCACTGCTTTTCTCAGGAGGA
Source organism: Protopterus annectens (assembly GCF_019279795.1). Lineage (NCBI taxonomy): Eukaryota > Metazoa > Chordata > Ceratodontiformes > Protopteridae > Protopterus > Protopterus annectens. The sequence continues at coordinate 381,505,151 of NC_056747.1, read as the reverse complement.
ATGTTTCTGCCTGAAGCATTTATGAGGCAGCTACCCAGACATCCAACCACACCTGTTTTAAACAATGTAAACTGGATGCATTCTTCATGAGCAGAGTAGGTTTCCCACTGAGGTCTTACAGAGTCTTCTCCCTCCCCACCCTAGGCCTGAAGTCAGGGCTAAGTATTGCCCAAGCAGTCTTCTTAAGTTTACTTACTTATTCAGTGGTTTTGTTGACCAGGAAAGACCACATGGATAAAAAAAATAAATAAATACATTTCAGCTGAGGCCCAGGGAGAAAAGCTCCACAAGTTCGACATAAAGTGACTATGACACAAGTACAAAAAAAATATAACTTACTTACTCCTTATTAGGAAATACAAGTAGCAATACACTGTGTACATGTATATATATAACATCAAAGACAACAAACCAAAGCATTAAGAAAACAATTTCTAAGCAAAACAATTTACTTCTACGCAATTGTCCTAAGTTGTATTTAAATGATAGAATAAATAAGTAATAGTAAAATATCACTTGCATCAGATCAGAAGTTTAGTGAAAATTATTTATATGGAATATAAATTTATGACTACTCCTATAGCAGTAATCCTTATGCTGAATATAATGCAGCTTTGACTTACCACAGAAGTGAGTATTTAAGTTTGGGAATCACTGCTACAGTAGAGGGTCCCTCCTACCTCACCCTCAAAAAAAATAAACCCCCAAGATGTTGCTGTTTAGCAGAGTACATAGAGGGTATGAAGGGACCCTATATGCATGCCTGGGTCCCTGTAAAATAAACTTTACCTTCCGAGTCAAAGATTTACCATGATGGTGATAACAAAACATATTGCAGTTAATCAGGCCAGCAGACCAGTGGGTTATATCCAAGCCATGGTGGTCAGACAACCCCCCCCCCCGTGACACATGCCACAGTCATGCTTCTTCATATGAGTCTAATTGAGGACATCTCCTTTCTACCAGCTCATTCTGTTCTTTGTGTTGCGAAGTGGAGATTGGCCTACTTGTGGATGTCCAAAGCGTTAGGATTCTGGCCAGTCACAGTGATATATGCATGATGGCTAAATCCTATGATTTATGACTACTGCTTGCAGCACTAATCCCTGAACCTGATCATCTACTGCTATTGGTAAATCACAGCTGTACTCTCTTCAACGAGACCACTGTAATAGTAACTCATAACATCTAGGTTTACCCATTTTTCTTGCTCTTTTCCTACCCATAATTTCACTAAGTGCATCTTTAGTGCCTTTAAGATCTAACGCTGATCTTGCATCACTGTTTAAAGTGAGCTTGGCTGGTACATGAGATACTCTTCTGTAACCAGCACTGCAGTGACCTTCTTATGTTCTATTTGCCCTCTGTGGCCATCATAAGGAAATGTGTTTGATGTAAACCTTTACCCCCTATCTAAAAAGTATATGTTATAAACACTCCAGCTCTGACTTTAAAACAGTCCACTAAATAAAAACAGTTTTCATGAGCCCTAATTATAATTCTCTTAGGGGTGAATAGAGGTTAGCTTTACTTCTAAGTGACTTATTTTCAAAGACCTACTTTTATGGTAAGTACCTCACAAAGCTATCTGGTCAGAGAGGATCATTATAACAGTAAATCATGACATTTGGGAAGATACCCAAATAGCCTTTAGATACCCATGGGAGTTGGACAGTTACAAGATTGTCTGTAGCGCAGCTATGCCACAACCTATCCTATCTCTGCCTCTAGGCTATGTTTTCAACTTGTAGTGTTTGGCAAATGTGTGAACTGCAGTTCTTGTGGCAGTTTTCAAAAATATCTTATGCAGAAACGTTTCCGAGATATCCTTCTTGTACAATTGCTGCTGCCCTAGTAGAAGTTGCTTTATCTGCAACTTGTAACGGTTTATTGTAGTTGTCACAACTAAAGGCAATACCTTACACCAGCCATTTAAAGGGCATGATTTAATTCATTTATTTTTGTTTGGGAGACAATTTATCCATTTCTCTCAGCTTCCGAGTACTTTTTGTACAGTGTCTGAGTTGTCTACGCACCTCTAACAAATGTGAAAATGATCTATTTCATTTGGCAATTAGAAAGGATTCGTTTTTAATGACAGTATTTAATTGGGAAGGACATATAATCTGAATTGCCTAGCCTTATTAAATTTAATGTTGTTGGGTGCCAAAAAAGCAATTACTAGAAAATGGAAATTAAAACTTAAACCCGCTATAGTTGTAGGGTTGACTATTGTTAAAGAGATAAAAGAACTGGAAATGGAACCTTTGGAAAGGATAGGAGCAAATTATACAGAAATAGATGGAATAATTTGTGGGAATAATACATGCAGAACAATGTTCAGGAGAGGAGTGAGGTTTAAGGGAGGACAGGAATTGAGCAATTTATGTAATGTTAGAGAAGATGACAGATGTTATAAAGAAAGAAAACACATATGCGATGTATTAATGCATGAAAAAAAGTTAATATGGTTTGTTTCTTTGTTATTACTGTATGTGCGACTATGTCTTAACTGATAATTTAATAAAGATGCATTATGAAAGATAAGGTAAGGAGGCATACACTTAAGGGCTTGTAATTTAGATTTTTTTCTGACTGAGGTAAAGGCACCAGAAACTTTTTTCTCATGAAATATATAACCAAAGGCCATGATGGTGTAAGTGGATAGCTGCAATACAAGCAGAAATTACAGTAATGTACCTTAATAAATGTAAAGCTAAGTTTGATTATAGCAAATCATTTAAGTAGCCAAAGAATCTTAGCACTGGGTAGTTCAAAGGTTCAGCGAGTGCCTGGAAGATATCTCATCCCACAAATAACATCTGTGGAACTCAAGCCTGAAGAATCAGAAAGAACCCACAACTGGCGGTAAGAACTACTTCTAAAAAGGGCTGTTTACACAATGCAGAGAAATGCAATTCAAAGGCATGTTAGCTGCAATGAGGAAAGACTTCCATTATTAACTAATCTGCATATATACGAATCATGCTAAACTAGCATTGACAGCCCATGCATTGTGTTGGAAAAGGTACTCCCCCCAATCACTCTTCCACACACATGCGCAGGCATCGACATACTGGTTACCTGTCCCTGAGTTGACATAACCTCCCCAATGTCTCTTCTTTTTTCTTTTGTCCCTGCCCTCATAAATCACAGATCCTTACAATCAGTCCTTAATGCCAAACATTAGAGTTTCACTTTCCACAGTGTTCATAGAAATAGTAGGGCCTTATTTCCCTTTCTCGAACAAGGCAAAAAAGTTGAATAGTTTTTCTAAATTCATTTAGTTCTCATGGTGTAAATATGAGCTATCTGTTCACATTCAGCATATTCAGATGTTTACTCTTCATTCTGGTACTTTAGGTAAAAAATATTAGTCATAGAGTAGATAGATTTAGAGTAATCGCTGATATAACATTTGACAAGGATGATTTGTCTTCAATAATATCCTTTCTTTGTTAAATATGAGGTTAGGTGCTTTATGCATAAAGGCTTGCAACTCTCAATTCTTTCATTTTTCTTCCAGAAGTTCATAGGTTGGTACTAGGCTATCAGCCCTAGGGCCTATACAAGCCTAGCCATAACAGTTCCCGTGGCTATTTCTTCCCACAGTATTTACTTCCCTGGATCCATGTCTAGCAGGGCGACTGACGTGATCCCCAGGGTGAATTTCCTGTCTCCCATCCAATCATCAAGGTTCCTTTTGAAGACGGCCAAAGTGGCACTCTGCTTGACATGTATGGGCAGTCTATTCCACAGTCTGGGGAGTCTCTGGGTCAGGAACCTGTCCCTCCAGCATGTTTTAAGTAAGTTAATTTAAATCCACTCTACTTGCCAGATCAAATGTAGGTAAAGTCAACTCCTACAGCATAAAGACCAAATCACAATGTGGAGAATTGTGCCTCTTTGGGGCCGTTAAGTAAGTAACTCCTTTTATGAAGTTTATAACAAATAGTTATTCTGTTCTCAGTGAAAACATCAGTATACAAGCTGAGAATGTAAAGAAATCGACTTTGACTGAGAAATAAACCTAGTCTGAATCAAAGAAATGATTGAGACAACCTTTATTAGGTTGTTAGCAAAGGGCAATACAAAGGTTCCAGACCTTGTGCCATAGTCAGGAAAACAAACTGTTTCCACTTTTTAATGCAGTTTTTTATTACACCTTATAGCTTCCCTTAAGATATTTAGATCTCAACTGGAAAAGGTCTGCTGTTAGGAATCAGTTCTATGTATCTTTCAAGCAGATATGTTCAGAGTTTTGAGGCTGGGATGTAGAACTTCACCTTATTGTTGCATCATTAAGCACTTGTGTAGAGGTAATGGCCAAGCTGGAAGCATGATCACACTCATTGCAGAGAATACCATGGCCATCTGTTTTTATTTTTAACACCTTTATTGAATTATTGCTTAAGACATAGGCAAACATACATTTATATGAAAGAAAACAAACAATGTTAACATATTCCCCGTAGCAAACATTATATACACCACATCTATTCTTTTATATATTTAGCATCACTTCAGCATTTCATAAATTGATCAGTTCCTGCCATCCCTTAACCCTCACTCATCCAAAACATTATTCTGCATGTACTGTTTCCACAATTTCCATTTTTTTTTATGTAGTTAGTTCCTACCCTTTTCTAAAGATCCTACTTCATTAGTTTACCTCATTTGCAATATTCACTACTTCAAATACAGTTGGTTTATACTCTATTTCCATTTTCTAGTAATCACTTTTTTGGCAGCCACCAGAATTAAACTTAACAATTCCTTAATATGTCTAGGCAATTCAGATCCTGTATCCCAGCTCAAAAAATAATGTCCTTAGTTACACCCATTTGCTCACCCAATATTTCTCAGAGTACTTTGTAGGGAGTTTTTAAAGTCTGCCAAGTCATTATATTCCTAAAACATATGTTCCCAGTCCCCATCACACCTCCATTTGCTATCTACTCAGGAAAAATTATTTGGAATCTGCTTGGGGTATGAACGCACCTATGCAAACATTCCGAGAAAAATCCTATATCTTTTAGACTTTGTTGCATATTGCAATACATATGCTGTCCTTTTATTTCGTTGTGAAACGCTTATCCAATCTCTCCTCCCAATCTGTTCTATCCTCCTCTGATTGATTCCTATAGTTACCATGCAATAATTTATATGCCCTACTAATAATCTATTTTGCTAACAGCTTCTGTTTTAGAGTCAAACAAAAACTCTTCCAGAGCAGGTCTTTTATTTAGCATTACCATATCTCTTTGCCTATACTCTGATATCAGTCCCGATAGGGAAGGTGATCTAATACCATGGTCATTTTGACCAAGAGAAAGCTATAAAAATTAGACCATATCTGGCTCTTGCTTTGAGCAGTATTTTTTTAAATCGCAGGAAATACAGGGAAGGCATGCTTTTAGGTACAAATCCATGCCAATGAAAAAGCATCTGTCTTTCAAACTTCTCATGTAGAATTGATGGATCAAGAATTCTGACTGATGGATTGTAGGCTAGAGACTGTCTTCCCTACCAGGACTTGATCTCAGAGTACAGGGAAACAGAAAAGGGCTAGGGGAATTTTAAGTGAAAGACCTGCACTAGTAGAGTTTTTAGCTGAATCTGGAACAGACGCAGCTGATAAAAAAGGGATAATTACTAGGGCATGTAAAATACTGTATAACTAGAATCAGTCAGGGGAGGTTAGAAAACACTTGTAAGAGAGACTGGAAAAACAACTTAAAACAAAACAACAGGAAGACATCTGTATGGCTCACAAATATGTAACAAGGTGCAGAAGGTTTAGGATCTTTGCTTGGAAATGTTTGCATAGCTATTTTATATCCTAAGCAGACTTCAAAGAATTTTTCCTAGAGTAGACAGCAAAAGTTGGAGGTGTGATGGAGAAGAAAGAGGTTCATGGGAACATATGTTTTAGGAGTGTAACGAGTCAGCAGATTTAAAAAAATCCCTATAGAGTACTTTATCAGAAATATTGGGTGAGCAAATGGCTGTAAGTAAGGAAAGGATTCTTTTGAGCTGGGATACAGGATCTGAACTGCTTTAATACAGTAAGGCCTTATCAAGTTTAATTCTGTTGATGGCCAAAAAAGCGATTACTAGAAAATGGAAATCAAAGTCTGTACCAATTGTATTGCAGGTATTGACTATTATAAAAGAGATAAAAGAACAGGAAGAGGAGAAAAGGGAAGGAGCAAATTACACAGAAGTAAATGCAAATTGTGATAAAAGTACATGTATACTAGTGTTCAGGAGTAGGAGTAGTGAGGGTTAGGGGAAGGCAAGAATTCAGCAATTTTTGTAATGTTGGACTGATGATAGTAGCAAAGAAAATATATGTGATATATATTGCATTTAAATGGAAAATGTTAACATTGTTTGTTTTCTTTTCTGTTTATGTATGTTTGCTTATGTCTTAAGTGATAATTTAATAAAGGAATTTAAAAATAAAGCATTTTGACTTGATCATTGTGACATGAAACAAACAAGTACATTTCTGGAAGACCTCATAGAGCTACGGCTAGGTTATCTGGTGCACTTTGTGCCCTCCTCAACCTGAAGTTGTGAACCCAAAAGAAAAATGTCTTTTGAAGCTGAAAATAAAAAGAATAAAAAAAATGAACTCATGAATTCCCTGAACTGAGACAAGTAGCTTATGCAAGTTCCTTGCTACGGTTAATAACACATTAAGCCATTAAATGCATTAATTTAACTCAATACACCTGAGTGTGCCTCCAGGTGCTTATGCAGTTACCTCCTACTGCAGCACCTCTAGGAGTCAAGTATTGCTTGTTCACATTTGCATTAATAATTCCAAAACCATACATATCAGAATATTTTATCTTGAAGCATACATGATGGCAAACACAATTGTATTGGATGTTTGACCACTGTAAATGAATATTTGTTAGAACTGTAAGGTGATAATTTCATTTTTTAAAGGCTCAACCTGCACCCACTGGGAATTAAAGGTACACACTCAAAAGAGGTGTACTGGAGGGAATGAGTTAAGAAGCAACATTGCATAACCTAACAGCTTATGCCTAGAGCAGCCACCCCTTCCTACTTACATAGGTTCATAGGTTTATACTAGGCTATCTGCCCTAAGGCATTTATAAGCCTAGCCCAAAGTTTTGTGGCTTACGCCACCCCTTATGTTAAAAAATGCTGTGCCCATTAGTTTGTTGTGCCTCTGTCAAGTAGTGATACAGAGATGATTCCCGGGGTAAACCTACGATCTCCCATCCACCGGTCAAGATTTCTCTTGAACAGAGCCAGCGAGGTGCTCTGCCTCACATGGACTGGGATTTTATTCCACAGCATAGGGAGTCTCTGGGTGACAAATCTATCCCTCCAGCATGTCCTATTTATATCCGTGTTAAGGTTTAAGTAGCTTGCTCTAGTGGATCTGGTAGATTTGGATTTTTTGAGGTGGAGCATGTCCATTAATTCCGGGTTGGACATGGCCTTGTATGTCAGGCACAGGTCACCTCTGAGTAGGCGGTATGCGATTGAATAGAGCTGGAGTTTCTTCAGTCTGGCAGCATATGACAGATTTTGGAGTCCCTTTATCCTTTTGGTGAGGAACTTTTGGGGTCTCTCCAATTGCTGCAGGTGTCGGGTGAGATACATCCCGAATGGGGCATTGTACTCGATCATTGGTTTGATAAGTGAAGAGTACAGGGGAACAATGACCTCACTTGATCTGGATGTGAATCCCTTCATGATCAGGTGGGCAATGTAGAAGGTCTTTCTAACCACTTTAGCAATGTGAGTGTCAAAAGAAAGGCCACTGTCAACCTGGGTCCCCAGGTCCCTGATAACCTCTTAACCGCTTAATGGATTGCCACCTATATGGTAGCTTGGGGTTACCTTATTTTTCCCGAAGGGTATGACTATACATTTTTTGGCATTTAACTTCAGGCCATGGCTCTGGCACCAGTTATCAGTTTCCGTGAGACCCCTCTGAAGGATATCTGTGTCCAATGTACTTTCCACTATGGCGCCCAGTTTGCAGTCATCTGCAAACTTTGTCAGCCATAGTCCTCCTATGTTTGCCTGTACTTCTGAGAAGTAGATGCCGAACAACAGGGGGCCAAGGACTGAGCCCTGTGGGACACCACTTGTGACCGGCTTGGAGTCTGACATGGCGCCAGCAACTCTAACCCTGTGGGTTCTGTCCTTTAGCCAGTTTGCAACCCATCTTGTGACATATGGGTTTACATTTAAGCTGGTAAGTTTCTCTATAATACCCGAGTGGGGTATTGTGTCAAAAGCTTTTGCAAGGTCAAGGTAGGCTGTATGGACTGCCTTTCCCTCATCAATGGCCTTGGTGACTGTTTCGAAGAAGTCGACCAAGTTCAAAAGACATGATCTGCCCTTGACAAAGCCAAACTGGGTCTGGTCCAATGTCTGCAAGTCCCCTATGTCTTTGTTTATAAGTTCCATTATGATCCTCTCCATAGCTTTGTAGACCAGGCTTGTTAAGCTTATGGGGCGGTAATTACCAGGGTCCGTAGAGGCACCGCCTTTGTGGAGTGGGACCACAGTTGCCGTACACCACTCCTTGGGCACGTATCCTGTGGTAAGGCTAAGATTAAACAGCTGCCTTATATGCGGGTTTAGTTCCTCGTTGAGTTCGTGTAGCACACAGCCGGGGACACCATCCGGTCCCATTGATGCTGTGTTTTTAGCTTTAGAGAGAGCAGCTTTCACCTGCGCATTTGAGATCTGGGAGGCTACACTCCGCTGGGATAGTTATCTCTCCTTTTGGGGAGAGGGGTGAAGTTTGCACTGAACCTGTCTGCCAGTATGTTGGCAATGTCTGTGGGTTCAGTGATTTGGTATCATTTTGGACTAATTCTGCATATCTGGGAGTTTCCACCCAGGTTTCTAACATAGCTGAAGAAGGCCTTATGATTGTCTTTTGAATCTATTGCAATTTTTCTCTCAAAGTTGGCCTTGGATGATTTTATGAGTGCTCGTATTTTTTTACTAATAATGATCAAGGGTGTCTTCTCTTTTATGGATTTTGCTCTATCATGTAACAGCTTTCTCTCTTATTGTAAAGTTTGTTTATGGCTGGGGTTCACCAGACTGGACGTTTGCCCTTGGTGGAAAGAGTCTTGGTTTTATTAGGGATTGCCTGATCCATGCAGTCCTGGAGGTGTTTGTAGAAGGCATTTGTAAGGGCTTCCGCAGCTTGGATTGTGGTTTCCACTGGCTCGGGGGCCTTGAAGGATACCACACCAGTCTTGAGTAGTGTGAAGTTTGCTTTAGAGAAGTTCTTCACTGTGGTCTTTTTTGTTTGGGGTGGGGGGGGATGTGGATTTCCAGTGAGATAAGTTTGTGATCTGATCTCACCAATGAGGGATATACTTCCAGTGTGGAGCATTTTGTCCCCATGTTTGTGATGATGAGATCTAGTATATTTTCTTCTCTTGTGGGAACAGTGACTAGTTGTTCCATGGCATTTGAATTTATGAACTCCAGGAACCTTTGGGCTAGAAAGTTGGGGCTTGAGTAATGTTCCCAGTCTATATTCGGGTAGTTGAAGTCACCCAATATAATGGTGTTTGGAGATACATTTATACCCTCCAGTGTCTTCAGGAAGGCTGTGTGGGGTTCCTGAGTTTGAGAGGGTGGCCTGTAGCATGCTACAAATTGTAGAGCAGTTTTGCCTATGGTTAATTGCACCTGGATGGTTTCCGATGCTTCGTGCGTTGCCACCAACCTGGAGGTGTGGGTATCCTTGATGAATATAGATACACCCCCTCCTTTTGTGGTGTGGTCCGGGTTTTGGGGCCGGAACGCATGATATGAGGTAAAACCTGATAGTGCCGGGGTGCTCTCAGGAGCCTTGAACCAGGTTTCAGTCACAGCACAGACATCGATGTTCTCCATACTGAGAAGGGCCTCGAGTGCATGCATTTTGAGATTTAGACTTCTGGCATTGAGCAGCATTACCCTTAGTTTCTTCCCATTTTTGTTTTCTAGGGTGGTAGGTTTAGAATTTGAGCCTTGCCTAAAAAAAGGCACTATGGGGTGGCAAGAGCCTTAGCCAATATCCGGAATCCCAGGGTGACAGGTGCAAGCCGTCCCTTGCGAAGCAGCGTGGCTTGTCAAGCATGTCATCCCAGGCAGACAGACACTGGATCCCCTTTGAATGACACCATAAATTAAGCCAATTGTTAAAGCTGATCATCTTGTCTCTATGTTGTGGCATCATTCTTGGTGAAGGAAGGATACTGCTCAGGGTCAGGGTCATACCTGCCTGGGCTACATAATCAGAGAGCTCCTGTATGTCTCTTTTCATGTAGTCCAGGGAGGTACGTCTCAGGTCGTTCACACCAGCATGGACAATGAATGTGTCATATTCGTACTTGCTGTGGAGTGACCCGAGTGCTTGTGTTATGTGGTGGATTCTAGCGCCCGATAGGCAGCTTACTGTGACCCTCTCCTTGTTCAGCCTGGTGAGTGGGACGTCAGTATGTCTGACTATGGAGTCACCTATGACAAGTATATTTGGTGTTATATTTGGCCTTAAGGGCTGTGACTGCTTTGCACACTGATTTTGTGGTTTATGTGTTGCCTGTGGTGTGTCATGAGGTGGCATTTGCTTGGATGTCTGCTTTGGAGGCCTCTGCTGCTCTGAAATATCACCTCTATACACAGTGTATTGAACTGTGTGTGGATCCAGTTTCTATTCATGGGCCAGAATTATCTGCTTAAAGAATCTGTTAACAGATTCACTAAACATGAAATATACATTACTGAGAGGGGAAGCTGAGTTGTAGTGTCATCTTCTAAATCCAAATTGTGTCACTACAGAATTGGAAGCATTTGGTTCCTCCATGTTTATCTGCATATCATTTTACTCTGTAGTCTTATCCATACTGATTTTGAGGGAGTCAGGGCTAAAAGTTGTCCACAAAGGATGTCAGAGCCCTGTAAACTCCTTTCTTTCTCCGTTTGAGTGCATTGAAATGACTTTTCCTTTGAAACTAGTTGTCTTGCACTGACAGTGTGTTGAAGTCAGCTCCCCAGGTATCTGTTAGATACTGGGTTTTGGATGTGAAAGGTTGTGCCAATCTAATGGAAAAATCTTCTATACCTCCTTTCTTATGTACTGGGGTCTATGAACCATCAAATCCACTGGATCTGCAGGTTGGTTCCCTATATTTTTGCGATAGCACTGAGCCTTCCTTATACTAAATCTTGAAAAGTAACCAGGGAATGCAAGAAAATGTTCTCCCTAAAGCTCTCAAAAACTGTCCATCTGGGATGGTTTGATACTGACAGAATTCTGTCAGAGCCATTTGAATCTATGTTAGTTTGTTCATAGTATAGCACTTTTATGAATGCTGAACCCAGTACTGCCCTAGAAGTACTTTATGTTTAAGTAGTTGGAGAAAACTTCCTGTTATTTATATTCAGTCCAGAGGTAGAAAAAGTACAGATGTCTATTCCATGAATTGTGTTTACAGTTCCTTTGTCTTTGTCACCACTAAGCCAATGTCCAATTAAAGTATAGTTATGTTTTGCTTATGAGATGTGCAAATACTGGAGCTGAAACCTTTGGTAGATATTGTGAGGGAGTGTGGATATTTCAAAGGCAGCAGTGAAATCTAAACCTGGTGCTTAGCTATTTGGAATCTGTGGCATCTTTTTTTAATTTCTCCAAGTCTTTTGGGTTTCTAATACCATGATGGGAGTGGACCCCATTCCTAAGTCAAAGTACAATTAAAGTTCATGATATTAGTATTGTTTCAGTCTTTGATGTCAGCCAGTAGTGCTCTTTGCAGCACCCGCAATGTGCCCAGTAATGACTCCTTCTGCAGTTTGTAGAGTTACGTGTATTGGTAACATATCCAAATACGATTGTAAATTCTTTTTTATAAGACCCATTGCTCCTACAACTTACTATTGGAATTGTCTGCGTATCCTTCTTCCACATTGCTCTCGTTTCTGCCTGCAGATCCTAATATTTTATGACTTTGTGTCTCTCTGTACACAAGACACTGTAGTCACTAGGTGTGGCAATTTTAATGATCAATGCTACTTTTGTCTTCTTTACTTGGACCACTATACCCAGTTTTCTAGCATCTATCTTTTGGACTGTTAGCAATGGGTGATCCCATTTGATATAAACTTAATCATTTTCTATGATGCTTTGTGGCTCATTTTTCCAGTGTTTTTCAGCCACTTCAATACCATAATGTTTGCATAATCCTCAGTGCAACAGTCTCGTCACATTATTATGCCTTTCCGTATACAGTCCTTCTGCCATTAGTGTGTCGCAACCAGCAACAAGGTGTGTGACTGCTTCCAATTCAGTTTTACAAAACCTACATTTGTCCATTTCTCCCACATATTCAATGGACTTTGTAAACCACTGTGTACGTAGCCCTCTATCTTGGGATGCCACTATTAACCTTTCATTTCTTGTTTTGAATTCACCTCGCCTTAACCATTCATGCATTTGTTCCTGATCAACATGAAGTTCTTCCAGAAGTTTTTTATACTTGCAGCTATATTTATGTTTTTTCCACATTTCTTGCCTTCTCATCTGGTCCTTCATCTTATATTCTTTCTTTTGTTTTTTGGCACATTCAGTTGCTGCCTGGTTTTTATCTACTTCTGGTTTGATTTCCATTCCTGCTTGACGTTGATATGCTTCTGCTAAATTAAGCAGAGATGTCATCTTAGATTTATTCTCATGTTTCAAAACTTTCACTGCTTGTGGATTTTGTGAGATCAGTAGATATGTGTGGAGTCCCACAACTGCAGATCTATACATGTAATCAATTTCAAGGAGGCCCATCCCTCCTTCGGAACGGGGAATGTATAATCTTGGTATACACTGATTTTTATACATCATTTGGTGAGCATGATGCATCCTTCTTGTTTTAATACCTAATCTGTCCAACACTTTTTGGGGCCAGTCAATCACTCCAAAACTCTAAGTTAGGACAGGAAGAACAAATTGATTTATAGCTTGGATCTTGTTCCTAGATGTCAATGCTGTTCTCAGGATTAATTTAAGTCTTCTAAAGTATACCTTACTGAGTTTTATTCACATTTGTTCATGTTTCATTGCTGATCCTTCAATTACCATGTATACACTCCCTCTTGCTCAAGTTATTTTATATCACATTATTGTCCCAAACTGGTGTTTTCCTGGTGCTGCAGTTTTCCTGCTTTAAAGGTTGCTTTTGCACATTTATCAAGACTAAATGACATTCTAATGTCATCTGAAAAAGTTTTGACATCCTACAGCTGTGCTTTCAATTCCTCATCTGATGAGCTATATAGTTTTAAATCAGCAACAAACAGAAGACGAGAAGTAATTAGACTTTGTTGTTTTCTAGAAGCTAAGTTATAGCCATGGCCTAAGCTGCTAAGTAAACAGGTTAATGGCAAGGCAGAATAGCAATGGTGACAGAGAGTCACCCTAGAATATCCCCCTTTGAATTGTTATCCCTGGGATAATAATCTGTCCTTTGTCATGGCTTAATTGCAAAGTAGTCTGCCATTGTTTCATGGTTACTGTACTGTAGTCAATCAGTGTAGGGTGTATCTTATACATTTTTAAGCACTCTTTTATCCATGAATGTGGGATACTATCAAATGCTTTTTTGTAGTCAATCCATGCCATACTTAAGATTCTTCTCCTTTTTACATTGCTCCACTATAACTTTAACAACAAATTATCTTTTGTTCCATATGACTTTCTTTTATTGCCCTTTTGTTCTACTGCCATAATTGAGTTTTCTTCTAAATGACTATAAACTCTGTCAGCATCAATTCCTGTGTATAGTTTATACGTCGTCAGAAGGCAAGTTATTGGTCTATAATTGTTAGTGTATCTTGCAGGTTCACTCTTAAGTAAGAGCATTGTTTTGCCTGTTGTTAGCCAGTGTGGTGTCTGTTCGGGGTGCACATATAAATAGTTCTTACTCATGGCTAAATCTTCGTGCAAAGATGTTAATACTTTTAACCAAAAGTTAGGTACTGCATCTGGACCCGGGGTTTTCCAGTTAGAGGCTTTTTTTAAACTTTGTTTCAATCTCTCTGGCTGTTACTTCATCCCATTATATATTCTGTACCTTTAAACTTCTTATTTCTTTTACTTCTTCTATCCATTTAGCATCTTTGCTATGTTCCACAGGATCTTCATAAATACTTCTCCAAAATGTATCTACTTCCTCTTTTTTCGTGGTCTTTCAATTACTTTTACCTTATTTCCAAATTCTCTATAAAACTTTTTTGGGTCATCAATACATTGCTTATTTTGTACTTTTTCCTTTTATTTATCTGTGTATCTTCTAAGTTTTTCCATCTGTGCTGAAATTTTTAGTTTGTTACTTGCGATAGTGCATGATAGATCCTGGTCTGTTCTAATACTGTGCATTGCTTTAATCACATCTATCTTTCTTAGTATTTTTGTTGATATATTCCCTCTTCTATAATCTTCTAACAGTGGCAGTTCTTCTCTTAATTGCTTTATAGTTTTCTCTATTCGATACTTCCATGATGGTACCTTCTGTAAGAAACTCTCATTGGACTGTGATGATAGGTATTGTCCATATCCAGGTTAGATTTGTTCTGTGAAGGGCAGTAATGTATTTAAAGTCACCACTCTGAATTGTTTGTATTGTAATTAGCTTGCTTTCTTTTGTATTGCTTTTGTTGATGAAACTGCTGAGGAGGAGTTCCTTTTCTATTAAGTGACTGTTTACTTGTAGTCTACTTTTTCCTGAGGAAAGAAGGAAATGGATCCATTTCTTTAAAAAAAGACCTTGTTTTTTCCTTTACCTATCTAAATCAACTAAGACAGATCCTTTCAGGCAACAGTCAACCAATGTTTTCTTAAAAAAAAAAAAAGATCCTTTCAGGCAACTAACTGTCAACCAATGTTATCTTAAAATCAAGTGCCCCCCCAGGGATCATCACTTGGGCCTCTGCTATTCTTACTATTCACAAACGCCCCTTCCATCTGACCTACCAAACTTTAAGATAACTATGTATGCTGATGATATTCTCCTCCTATTTGAAGCTAGAAAGGATATACCTACTACAAGATAAACTACAAGACAGTTTCACAGCCCTTACCAATTTGACACAAAAAAACAGATTGCTCCTCAAAACACTAAATTCAAGCATTATTATATTTGTGACTCCCCAAAGGCTACCCAAAACCATCAATATCAGCTTCACAAACCCACACAATTGCACCCTTCCAGTTATCCCTGAACAGAAATAACTTGGCCTGACAGTAGACTCTTTCTTAAACTTCAGCAAGCACGCAGATTATCACTATTGGAGAGCCTCTTCAGAATTTAAAACTATGCTACAAAATCCCACATTTACTTTCTCCCCAGCTACATATGCTCAAGCACGAAATGTCTTAATCCCCAAATCGGAATATGCAGTACCAGTACTAACCTTACACTGTACTACTAATACAGAAAAAAAATTCAAACAGCTATCAATAAAATCTGCAAGTTTGTATTTCCAACAGATCAAAATACACACCACTGGCAACTCCTGGAGCAATTGAAATGGTTACTGTATACTTCAGTTTTCAATATCTTGAAATTAGACCACTATCAACCCCTAAGAAAATCACTGCAAATTAGATAGAACTATGTATTAAGAGAAGACCCAGAAGAAACGTTATCCCTTCTGAGACCTACATTAAAAACAAAAGTGGAAGAAGTGGCCTACTCTAACCTGACTCTGTATTTTGTAAATATACCAACAAATATCAGGCAGGAAACTGCCCTAGACAAAATTCAAAGCTGAAGTGAAGAAAACAATAATCAATGATTCACTCTGCAATTGCTTCCGAGATAATGGCAATGTGATGTTTCACCTGTGCACAACAGTTAAAACCTAGAATATTCTCTATTTTGTTTAAATACCTCTGTTTTTTTGTAGGAACATCCTGTTTATATTGTGCAATATACCTGTAACTATACATATGGTAACCCGTGATGCCTTATCCTTTGAACATAGTTTTCTCTATCTGTATGCAGACCTCTTGTCTGTAATTATTCTGAAAATTGTATGTTTACCTCAACATTTTTATTTAAATTTCTGCCCATTGGGGTTGGATTGTGGCTGAAAAGGATCTGTTGACTAGCCCACTTACCCGATTATCAAATTGTAATAGATAAATCATCTATTGGTTGGCCGCATAAAACACATTTATATCACTGGAGCATTAAGTAATCCAGCTGTAACATCCTCATTGTAAAACTCTGTCCTAAGCCATACAAGTCTCCTCAAAACCACTTGTGATAGAGATGCCCTCAATAAATTATCTGCAGCATCTTATATACATTTTAGTGTGTAAGCTCCCGTTTTGTTCACAGTAGCCAATGATTGTTCTGTTCTGTGTTGTTACAGTATTGGTAGGAAAGCATTCCATGTTTTCTAGATATTTTCTAAAATGGAACTTTGATATGAAACACTGTCAGCTAAATAAATAGGTGCTCTAACAGTTAAGGTACAAAATGCTCCTACTTTTTTACCATATTTATCCAGTAATCTATAATTATTATTATATATTAAAACTGCAAGACAGACAAGATTTCCACATTGGTTAGCTGTTGTTAAAGAAACAGTAGCAATATCTGCCTTATGCAAACTGTTTAGCTCCAATTTATCTAAAGGAAACTTTTACATCCTATAAACAGTTTCTGGGACTAAAGTCTGCAAACCTGGACACTATTTGTTTTAAAACATCCCGAGAAGTGTAGTTGAATGACAGTACTGTTCACTTCTCAAGTGAGGAGCCTCATCATCCCTGTATATCTCTTATCACAGAAAGAAGAGGGACTACTCACAAGCCAATAGAAACATTTAAACATACAATTTTGAAGTGTTCATAATGGATATATATTTTGAAGGAGACTCTAAAGACTAAGTGGGGGGGGTTCCTTATCAGAATCCTATGAGGAGGGAGAATGTGTTTGCATCGTTTAAAAGTCTTCCTCTGCACTAGATGAGTTAAAGAAAGGTGCTCCCTTTGTTTTCTTTTTCTCTTCTTGAACCTTCCTAGGTAACTGAAAAAGCTTGCATTTCTGTAGTCTGTCCAAAGCTTGCATTTCTGTAGTCTGACCACAGAATGGCATCAGTCTGACAAAGACACCAACGTAAGTCCTTATTACTCACTTACAAAATGCTCTCTTGTATATGTCTTATAATTAAAGAAGTGCTGCAATAAAACAGAAGCTGAATTTAGTGTAGTTATAAGGGGACTCGATTGGTTAAGTATTGCTGAAGTGATAGGTTTATTCATATTCTGAGGACTGGATCCAGTATGCTGTTAAGGTCTTATCTTTCAGCAAGACTGAGGTGGGGGAGAGATTTTGATACTTTCCCCCTATCATTTACAGTCATTTGATTAGTGGTGCCTTTCTCAGAACTAGAGTTGCAACTAGAGAATTTGCCTTTTCAGATCTTTTTACTAATTTATTTGATGATTCACCTTTGCTGACTTTAACCAAGTTGATTTTTTTCCTGTTACCTGTCTGCCCCTCCTTGCTTCATTTATTCTGGCTGCCCTTCCTCAAAATCTGGTCTACCTGTCCTCCTTCCTCCCTGAAGCATGTGCCACCATTGATCTTAAGGGCACCCTGGTGCTGGTGTCGACAACTACTTCAGCTGCTAAAGAGAGCTATTATGACCTACCCTTATTTCCCAGCCGCCAACCATCTACATTTGTCAACAACATACGAAGGCTACTCCCCTCTGTGGACCATGCTTTCCCTCAAGAAGCATCTTCAACAAACACTCGTTTTCCTGGATTGGCTTGCCGATTCCTTACTGCCAGACAGAGCTTTTGATTCCCAAGCAGCAAATCAAATACAGATTGGCTGGGCCATAGTTAAGGCTTTATCCCTCTACATCAAGTATGATGGCTCATTTTTCTCCTGTTTCTTATCAAACTCCCTGCTGTCCATTGTCTATAAAAGAAGTAAAGAAGTTTCAATAATGAACAAATAAAATTACTTGTGGTTTTCAAAAAGCAATCATTTCCCACAGCAGTTCTCAAATGATAAAGCCAGCCTTCATGGGGAGATCTGGGCCTGTTTCATGGGAGGCCCAAGCAAGTCTGAGAATGTTGTATGGTTATAAAGGTAACTATTTACTACTAATTTTCTATGGGGTTAAACCAAATGCAGAAGGATAGTAGTTAATGATTATGCATATTTTACTGCAAATCAGTGGTGCAATAATTGTACACAGAGCCAAATCCTGATTAGTTGATTATTTCAAATCTATGTTTGAGGATGGTCATTTTTTCAGTGCAACATTTACATTTTTTGTAAAGGGAGGCTCAAAGTACTTTTTTGATAACTAGATGAGGCCAAGAGCTTTTATGTTGTTTGAGTGAGGCTGGAGCTGAAACAGTCCAAGAACCCATGGCCTACCACAATTTGTATATTTGTTTACTGGTGTAGTGCACTGATCAATATTGACCAATTTCAGCCTCAGTCTGGGTGAAATATAAAACATTTCACAAACAAAAAATACAGAATTGTAAGTAACAGAGTAGTTCAGACTAATTACCTAGAACAAAAACTGTGTATATACATTGTAGTGAAGAAGCACAGTGCAATGTGCTAGCAGTGTATATAATGTGCAATATATACATTAGTTTCTAAAGTGGGTCAGTGTTTGCTAATCTTGAGAGAAGAGCAGAGACTTGGAAAGGTGATAGGTTAGCTAACACGTCCTGTGTTGAAGCAGAAGCATTTGGATTCACAACTTAATGTGTTAGTGTAACTCTGACTGACGATGATGAAGAAAAACAATAAATGGTCAACAAATACAAGATATTGTGCAGATGACCTTGCTGAGGTAATGATGCCCGAACTGAAACACAGAGTGGCAGAAGGACTGAAGCAGTCTCCTAGCAATGCTGGATATGTCAGTGCTTTGAACTCTGCCATGAGACCAGTATAGTTCTTCAGAGAGATAAAGTAACAGCTGATAAAAACTCTGTCCAGAAAACAAGCCGCATATAAGATGGGTAAACCCAAATCATAAAATATATAGTTACTTACTAAAAAAGACACCAAAATATCATTGTAACCATACCCTCCAGACAGGCTTTATGGCAAACAAATTGAGGACTGTAGTGGTTATCCCCTCTATGTAATGTGAGGCCTACTACAGAGTCTTAACTCTGACTTGTCTCATGTGCAAGGCTATGGAAAAAAGCATCATGCATCTGATAAAAAATTACATAGAAAACCTACAGACACTGAATCATATTCAGTTCAGTTTTGTCAAAGTTAGGTCATGCCCACTTAATCTGGTGGTCTTCTTTGAGAAGGTCACTAAAGCTATAGACAAAGAAAGAACAGTGCACACTGCCTACCTTGACCTAGTCAAAGTGTTTCAACACAATACCCACTCGAGCATTGTAGATTAACTTACAAAATTAGGCGTAAATACATATGTCACTGGCTCACTGATAGGACACAAGAAGGTATGATAGGGGAATGCAACTCCACAAAGATGCCAGTCACCAGCAAAGTACCACGTGGATTAGTGCTGGGGCTTCTCCTTTTTGGTATCTACTTGAAACTCAAGGCAAACATCAAGGGCTTCTGGCTGACCACATTTACAGATGACTGCAAACTAGATGTGGTGTCTGAATTTCAAAAAGACAGATATCCTCCAAGATGGCCTGATGCAGAAAAACAACTGGTACCAGAGCCATGCACTAAAACAAAATGTGAAAAAATATGTAATAGCACCCTTTGAAAAGAAGGCCATCCCTGGAAATTACCACATTGATAATTCACCTCTAAAAGTAGACACAGTGGTCAAGGATTTGGGAACACATGTTGACAGTAACCTGACTTTTGACCACTGTGTGTCTGTTGTGGTGAAAAAAATCATTCTAGGTTGCATAACTTATTAGAAAGGGCATGTGATACAGGTCCAAGGGGGTCATTGTTCCATTGTACTCATCTCTCATCAAACCAATCATTGAGTACAACACACTTTTGGCATGCACCTGACCTGGAAATTGAAACAACTTTAGAGACCGCTGAGGTTCCTTACAAAAAGAATAAAGGGAGTAAAGAAAAATCCTTTGCAGAATGTCTCAAAACCCCATCCCTGCTGTGAGGTGACCTCTGCCTAGCCTACAACGCATACCCTGATCCCACACTGATGGATTTGCTGCATATCCGCAAATCAAATAGCATCAGAAATACCCACTCTAAGAACCTAAACCTAATCTGATACTTAAACAGGTCATGTAGAATGGACAGATCCCCATGTCTGGAACAGGCTTCCCATCCATGTGAAGCAAAGCTCATCCCTAACCATATTCAAATATAATTTTGACCAGTGGATGGGAAATTGCAAATTAAATCCTGGTTTGGCACCTATGTCTCTAATGGAAAGTGGCAGCCTGCGAACACTTTGTGTGCACAAGCTAGTACTATAAATTTAAAATTCCTTGGGGTATTGGCAGACATACCTCTCAACCTCTTAGAGCAAGAAATCTGGACAAAGCCATAAATAAAACTTGGACAAAGGCCCAAAAATAGGGAAAATTTTTAAATATTGCTCTTACAAACTTATAAAGTTGATAGAATAACAGTTTTTGCATTAACGTGAATTTTCTGAAAGGTATGAAGTCTGAAACTCAAATGTCTGTTATTTTCTAAATTCAGTTTTTAATGATTTCCCACTAATTTGCCAGAAAACCACAATTTTATGAAAAATGGACCAAAAATATGAGGCAAAAATCTGGACATTCTGCGAAAGTCTGTACATTTGAGAGAGATGATTGGCATATCAGCAATATTTTGGTAAACATGGGGTCAGCTTGGATAGCTTAAAATGGCTCTTGTGTGGATTGCCTTGTAACCATCTATAGGGACTATATCTATGAATGCCACTAATAATATTAGTGAAGTTGTTGGGAACAGGGACAGATTCTTATACATGTCATACCCAAACAATGCATCAAAAATAGTGTGATGTATGAGATGTAAGTTGTGGTCCTTGTTTTTTCTTTGCTACAGTTTTGCTTAGTTCTGTTAAACCTAGGCCTTGTCTATGTAATAAGGCTTTCCTGGGACTAGATGGGCTGGAGCAAAAGCCTTTGCTGTTTCTACTGGAATGTGACTACTGTATTGTCTTTTTCACAAGTAACTGCTCAATTAACTGTGAAGCCTGGTTTACCTAATGTAGTGGTACTTGTGGAACAAAATACATCTGTGGGTTCTGTGAGAAGTATAAGTGTATGTGTGTCACTTAAAGAAACAGAACTCTAAGAACGTACGTCTAGGCGGTAAAAGGAAAGACACATTAATGCTTGCAGGTATTTGAAGGATTATTGGTGATATCTGCTCTTTCCTTTTACATTTGAAGTTGTTACTTGTTTATTTTCCTTATAATTCTTTGTCCATGTGGGTGCTGGGAAGAAGTTTCTTTACAATAAAGGGTTTTTATTCAGAACCAAATTCTTCTAAACCTGACGGGTTGGTAGGTTGCATATTTCTTTAAAGGAAGACCTTGACTGCCCTTACTTTTCTAGATCTACAGTAATATCAGCTGCTGGGTGTCTAGATACAAACCCTGAACCATTGGTGCATTTATTAACTTAGAATCTTCATTATATATCATTGTTCTGAGATGTGCAAGCGTTCTCAAAACCATCCCTCACATTGCTAGCCCGGATAAAGCATCTACAGCATCATTAGAACATTCTGGTGTATGGTCTCTAGGCATAAGTGAACATAAAACATTAAAAAAACACACAAAAATCTTAAACCAAGCATTGTAGTTTTATCTAAAATGGCATTCAGTGTAAAACATACATGAATGGCAGGGTGATAACACCTGTTTAAATTAATAAAGTACCAGATGTGTGCACTTTTTTGCTATACAAGCTAGTACTCCTATTTTTTTTTTTTTTATCATAAGAAGATTACTAGAAAAATGGCTTTAGTATTTTGAATGGAAAATGAAAAAAAGGATGGGAAATCACAAATTTACTCTGGTTCTTCCTTGTGAGAATCAAATAAATCATATTAACATCGCTTTATGCAGCCTATCAGCCTTTTTGCTTTGGTTCCTGTGAATCTGAGCACTGACTATTATTATTCAGAGTCTTGAGAATTATCATAAAATGAAGGTGCTGCCCATTTTGAGTCTGTCAGCCACATCATTTTCTATATCTTTAGGTGAATGTTATACATCCCCTGCTCAGCAATACGGAGGAGGCATTCTCCTATAAAATTTTTAATCTCTATAAGGCAATATCTTCAGGAAGAGAGGCTGAAGATTATAATGCAGCATACTCACAAACACAGTTGTAAATCTCTGAGAATCTATCTAGGTCATGTAAAATTTATTCTTGGCATCAGAAGAGACAGGTGAAAACAGAAAATTTTTCTTTCAGACCCCTTCTTTTTTTTGATATCCTGAACCTTCACAGGTAACTCCTAATGACATACTGACTTCAATCTGACAACTGACAGAGGGACCAATATCGGTACCTTTGGCTTTACAGGAGTTTCTTGCACTAGGTTAAAATGTCCATCACCAATGTGCTTTAACCAGAGAATGGCTGCATTATATGAGGGGCAGAAAAAGGTGTACCTAACATGCCTAAAGGTTAGTTATATGCTAGGTTCCTCCATAATAAAAATGCTTTAATCTGAAATTATCACAGTTAACTCCAGTATAAGTATGCATAGCGGTGATTATATACTTGTATCTCAGCATCTTTGATGAGAACTTGGATACTTTAGATGATGACTACATATCCCTGTTTTGGGGAGTAAACTGGAAGAAAGTACCCTTGTGTAGCAGCACTGGAACTGGTGCTCTTACATGTTTTTTGTGCCTCTTCTTCTTTCGTATGGTAAACTGGCATTTGTCTATTGTTTGTTTGTAGGTAGCACTAAAACAAATACATTTTAGAGGTATAGTGGTAAAAATAAAAATGGTGTCTGACAGCCACACCTACTTTAAGAGCTTACTGATATTTTATGTTAAAATCCTAAAAAAAAACAACCTACAGTAGACTAACAAAAACAACTCTCCCAAGTGAAAATATGGTGGCATTAAAGAGGAACCTACAATGCAAAGACTGGTGAGAAGAACTGAAAAGGTTCCTAGCAAAACTGTTTATGTTAATGTTTTGTGTACAAACCAAGCTACCCCAGGATGTATTTGTGAGACCAGCATTAATCCTCACACAGAATAAGGATACAGATTATGAAACTGGCCAGGAAAAAAGGGAAAAGAATGCAGTTGGTTAAAGCTGTATGTTATAAATTTCATATTAACATGTCAAAGCATGGATGCATCCATATTATATGTTGTAGCTGAGATGCTTGTAATTTGTACATTCACCACCTGTTATATCATATGGGAAAACTAGAAAAATGCTCATCTTATAAATGACTTACTAAGACTCCGAACAAAGATTGGGTATAAGTACAGATGTCTAATATTATTTCGGAAAACTCCTTCTGACATAACAAATACTTGCAAAACAGGACAGGAAAGCCCAAGTACAGCTATCAGCCTCTTTACTCACAACAACCTAGTATCTTGGCCAGTCACAGTCTCAACATTAGATAGTCATATTCCAGCATTCTGTTATATAACACACCTTAACTACCAGTTAATCAATCATCCCATCACAATGCCCATATTATCTAAATATTAAAACAAGCACTTGCCCATTTATATAAAACACAAATTCATTAAAATATTATAAAGTAATTCTGAGTACATCATTCCGTTTATAACAATGCAGGGATATTCATTTCATGATTTAAACCTTGAGGGAATAATGTTCTATATCTTATAATAATAATGTTTTTCTAATGAAAACAATGCTTTTTCCACCATCTCTCTCCTCAATTTAAAACTGGTTTTGTTAGAAAAGTAAAAAAATGATTTCCCTGTTCCTGATATTCCTTCATGCAATGAAATGCCACTGAGCTATTTTCATATTTGTTCCTTGTATCTTCCAGGTGACGTATCCCAGTATTATCACTTTAGTTTGCTTTTATTTCATCCCACTTTGTTTTGAACATACTGTATATATATATATATATATATATATAGTGCACAGTAACAAGAAAACTAAAAATGTATTTATTCTTTGTTGACCAGGTTAGTCCCACTAGGCTAATAGCCTCTTTTCAGGGGTGATCCAAAGTGGTATTTATACTACCAGGGAAAATTTGGCCAAGGCATCAAGGAACTTCCTTTATTCTGTCTGATAGATGCTGTGGGATCTTTTACATCCTCCTGGGCTTTCAAATGGATGGAGTCTCAGTTTAACATCTCATAGGCAGGACTGTACGCTCAGGAATGCAGCACCCCTCTTATGCTGTACTGCAGTGTCAGCAATCAATCTACCTGATATTGGAATAGAACCCACAGCCTTCTGTATCAAAGGCAAGTGTGTGGTGGCTGTTGTACCATTGACACCATTGTTAAATTTAACTCAACGTTGCAGGTTGTGGAAAAATAAAGTTAGTTGCACCACATTTCTGTTCACATGTAGTGTTTTATTTGTCTAACATTATTTAGAAGTATTTGTGTAAAAATATATAGCATAGCACTGTGGAATACAAAGCAGCAAAGTTTTGCAGTAAAACAGCCATCAGTGACCAAGTCTTCCAACTTGCCTGCCTTTCAACTCCATATTTTCTATGGCTAGAATTAGGATTTAAAGCTGTGTTGCTGCACCCTGTGTTGCAGACATGTCCATGCTACTATGGTAAAATAGCCACTGTACATTGTAGGATGAGATGTTCATAGGTCCATAGGTTGATACTAGGCTATCTGCCCTAGGGCATTTATAAGCCTAGCCAGAGTGTGTTTGGCTTTCATCACCCTTTTAGATTAGTTGACTGTGCCTCTGTATAGTAGGTCACAGAAGGCAGCCCTTTTAAGGTTAGTTTACTGTACCTCTGTCAAGCAGGGACACAGAAGAGATCCCAGGGGCAAACTTATGATCTCCCATCCATTCGTCAAGATTTCTCTTAAAGAGGGTCAGTGAGGGGCTCTGCCTACCATGGATTGGGATTTTGTTCCTGAGTGTGGGGAGCCTCTGGGATATGAATATGTCCCGCCAGCATGTCCTATTTATTTCTGTACTGAGGTTCAAGTCCCTGGAGCGTGTGGTTCTAAGGGATTTGGATTTCCTGAGGTGAAGCATGTCCATTAATTCTGGGTTGGACATGGCCTTATACGTCAGACACAGATCGCCTCTGAGTAGGCGGTACACAACTGAGTAGAGCTGGAGTATCTTTAGCCGAACTACATAGGGCATCTGTTTGAGCCCCTTGATCCTCTTGGTGAGATAATTTTGGTGTCTTTCCAGTTGCTGCAGGTGTCGGGTAAGGTACATCCCAAATGGGGCATTGTATTCAATTATGGGCCTGATAAGTGATGAGTAGAGGGGCACAATGACCTCTCTTGATCTAGATGTGAACCCTTTTGTGATAAGGTGGGCTATATAAAAGGTCTTTCTAACCACTTTGGCAACGTGATTGTCAAAAGAGAGATTGCTATCTACTTGGGTCCCCAAGTCCCTAATTACTTCTTCTGTACTTAATGGATTACCACCTATGTGGTAATTTGTGGGCACTTTGTTTTTCCCAAAGGGGATGACTATGCATGTTTGACATTTAGCTTTAGGCCATGGCTTTGGCACCAGTTATCCGTCTCTGTGAGACCCTTTTGGAGGATGCTTGTGTCAGCTGGAGAGTCGATTACAGCACCCAGTTTGGAGTCATCTGCAAACTTGGTCAGCCATAGTCCACCCGTATTAGCCTGTACCTCGGAGAAATATATACCGAACAAGAGAGGTCCCGGGACTGAGCCTTGTGGGACGCCACTTGTAACTGGTTTAGAGTCTGACATGGCACTTGTTATTCTGACCATGTGGGTTCTATCCCTGAGCCAGTTTGCAACCCATTTTGTGACATAGGGGTTGATATTTAAGTTGGTGAGCTTATTTATGATGCCTGAGTGGGGTATTGTGTCGAAGGCTTTTGCGAGGTCCAGGTAGGCTGTGTGGACTACCTTCCCTTCATCTATGGCTTTAGTAACTGTTTCAAAGAAGTCGACCAGGTTCAAGAGGCAAGATCTGCCCTTAACAAAGCTGAATTGGGTAGGATCCAGTGTCTGGAGGTTCCCAATGTCTTTGTTTATGATTTCCATGATGATATGCTCCATAGCTTTGCAGACCAGGCTAGTCAGGCTTATAGGGCGATAGTTTCCGGAGTCTGTTGTGGCACCACCTTTGTGGAGTGGGACCACTGTTGCTGTACGCCATTCCTTGGGTACATATCCTGTAGTAAGGCTGAGATTGAACAGTGACTTTATATGAGGGTTTAGTTCTTCTTAGTGCTCATGTAAGACGCAGCCTGGGACACCATCTGGTCCCATTGATGCTGTGTTTTTTGCTTTGGAGAGGGCAGCTCTCACCTGTGCATCTGTGATCTCAGGAAGGCTACACTCTGTTGGGATAGACATTTGCTCTTTTGGGGGGGAAGGGGGGGGGAGTTTTCACTGAACCTTTCTGCCAGGATGTTGGCAATGTCTGTGGGTTCAGTGTATTTTTTGTCATTTTGCACTAACTCAGAGCATATCTGGGAGTTGCCTCCCAGGTTTCTGACATAACTAAAGAAGGCCTTGTGATTATCTTTAGTGTCTTACGCAATTTTTCTTTCGAAGCTGGCCATAGATGATTTTATGAGGGATCATAGTTTCTTGCTAGTACTGATCAGAGACGCCTTCCCTTTATGGGATTTTGCTCTATCATGTAGTAGCTTTCTCCTTCTGTTGTATAGCTTATTTATGGCCGGGGTCCACCAGACAGGTCTCCTGCCTTTGGAGGAGTGAGTCTTGGTTTTATTTGGGATAGCATGCTCCATGCATTCCTGTAGGTGTCCATAGCATGCTTTTGTAAAGGATTCTGCATTTTGGGCTGTATTTTCCACTGGCCCGGGGGCTTTGAAGGATTCCACCTCGGTTTTGAGAAGTGTGAAGTTTGTTTTTGAGAAGTTCTTCACCGTGGTTTCCTTGGCTAGGGGTGGGGACGGAATATGGATGTCCAGTGAGATTTGTTTATGGTCTGATCTTACCAATGAGGGGTATACCTCTGGTGTGGAACATAGAGACCCCATGTTGGTGATGACCAGATCCAATATGTTTTCCTCTCTTGTGGGAGTGGTGACCAGTTGTTCCATAGCATTTGAGTTTATAAATTCTAGAAACCGTTGGGCGAAGGTGTTTAGGCTTGAGTAGTTTTCCCAATCAATGTCTGGGTAGTTGAAGTCACCTAATATAATGGTGTTTGGAGAGACCTTCATATTCTCCAGTGTTCTTAGGAAAGCCAAGTGAGGTACCTGTGTTTGGGAGGGTGGTCTGTAGCAGGCTACAAAATGAAAGGCAGTTTTACCCACTGTTAGTTGCACATGGATGGTCTCCGATGCTTCGTGCAGTGCCACTAACCTGGAGGTGTGGGTATCTTTGATAAATATGGATTACTCCCCCTCCTTTTGTGGTTCGGTCCGAGTTTTGGGGCCGGAACGCATGGTATGAAGTATAACCTGTTAGTGCTGGGGTGCTCTTTGGAGCCTTGAACCAGGTTTCTGTTACTGCACAGATATCGATATTCTCCATAATGAGGAGAGTCTCGAGTGCATGCATCTTGAGGTTTAGACTTCTGGCGTTGAGCAGCATTACCCTTAGTTTTTTTTTCTTTGTGTTGTCTATGGAGGTGGGTCTGTCTTTTGAGCCTTGCGTAAAAAGGTACTATGGGGGAGGCAAGAGCCTTTGCCAGTATTCGAAAACCCAGGGGTGACAGGTGCAAGCCGTCCCTAGCGAAGCAACGTGGCTTGTCGAGCATGTCATCCCATGCTGACAGACACTGGATCCCCTTTGAATGACACCAATACTTTAGCCAATTGTTAAAATTGATCATTTTTTCTTTATACTGTGGCATCATTCTTGGTGAGGGTAAGATGCTACTCAAGGTCAGGGTCATACCGGCTTGGGCTACATGATCAAAGAGCTCCTCTACGTCTTTTTTCATGTAGTCCAGGGAGGTACATCTCAAGTCATTCACACCAGCATGGACAATGATGGAGTCATATTTGTACTTGCTTTGGAGTGACCTGAGTGCTTGTGTTATGTGGCGGATCCTGGCACCCGACAGGCAGCTTACAGGGACCTTCTCCTTGTTCAGCCTGGTGAGTGGGACGTCAGTGTGTCTGATAATAGAGTCACCTATTACAAGTGTATTAGGTGTGTTGTTTAGACTTAAGTGCTGTGACTGTGTGGCACACTGACTTTGTGAGCTATGTGCTACGTGGGTATTGTTTCGTGGTAGGGGTTGCTTGGATGTCTGCTTTGGAGTTCTCTGCTGCTTAGGCAGATTTTTATTTAGAGCCTCCGAGTATGTTTTTGTGTGTTTATGTGTTTGGTTTGCTGATCTATGTGAGACTGGATTTGTGGTGTGTGTGGTTACCTTCTCCTCCTGACAGGCTGTGCCAGTACTGGGTTGAGAGAGCTTAGCCTCCAGTCTGGCTATATAGTTGCATCTCTCACATATATTTGAGCTTGTTGGGAGGAGGAGAGGGTGGTCTGTATACATAAGGCAGTTGTAACATTGCCTCAAGATTCCCAGATTCACAAGCTGGACTGGAGAGTAAACCCGAAACTGACCTTTGGACATGCCTGAATAATATAGGGAACTACTTAATGACTGATCAGAAAGAACCAATAGTGAGCACGTGCTTAAAAGGAGTATAAGAGGATGTAGTGCTTAAGTTTATTTGTGTTTACCTATGAGATTACTTATACGAGCAAGTGCAGGGCTTTAGAATGAAAATAGAGTGCTTATTTTGAGATTTAGAGCAGACTTTGTAGAGCCGGGAATAGTTTAAACCTGTTTAAGCGGTGCTGCCCAACGCTGCTCACGCAAAAAGAGAGTTGCAGGGATTTAAGAGAGAGAGATCAAGGAGTTTGGAATTGACCCAAAATGGCCAATAAAACTACAGCTTCTAGGCAGTAACCACTCCTACAGGGGACAGGCAGGCTGCTTAGTGTTAACAACTGCCACTGGTGAACACAGAAACTTCCTTTTAGCCCAAGCAAGCACTGGCCTCCAAGAAACTTACAAACAGTTCAGAACAGCAACTCTGTAACTGAACTTTCTTAAATTTCAGAAAGTGGGAAAAAAGCAAGATTTTTTTTTTTTTTTTTTTAGTTTAAAGGTAGCAGAGATACACAAGTAGCAAAGTAGTCAGAACAGTGCAATAAATGACCCCACACTTGAGTGCTAGGCTGAGTCAGGTAAAATGCAATTTTAAGAAAAAAAACGATTTTAAATTAAGTGCAACACAGGAAATGCAGTAAACAGGCTCTAGATGTGTTCTAAATACTGTTTCTAATGCAGATATCAACTTTAGCAAGCTGGAAAACGCCGAAAAGTAGGCGGCAAAGCAGTAATTTTAAACAAAAAATCAGAAGAAAATACTTAAAATCTCAAAAGTGGCTCCTTTCTTCTCTCGGCGTTTTCTCCCCTTGGTAGGTGTTTCAGCAACAACTATCAAGCCTGGAAAGATGCCAAAACCATGAGGCAGCAGGGTTTTAAGAGAGAGAAAAAGTGCTGAGTGATAGTTCATAGGTTAGTACTAAGCTAGCTGCCCTTGTGAGCCATTGCAAGCTTAGCCAATTATCCCTTGTGAATGGAGCAGAGACAGTGTGGGTACTATGGTTAATGAAGTGGTGAAGATATGCTGCCCCAACAACCCATTTCTGTACCTTTGGCCATTTAAGGTGGGAATTTAAGGAAGGGGGAGTGATGTACTGTAGTCAGCCTTGGAAGAATATAAAGTGGGCATAACCAGAGAGAGATCTGTTTGATACAGCTTAGAGTCAGGAACTGGAACATTGTGATCCCAGGATACATGTTATTTTGAAGGGCTTACTGTATATTTTATTTTTTTTATTTTATTTTACATTTGTTGACCGGGCTAGTCCAGCTGGATATATATCCGTTTACAGTAGAGGCCCGGGGAGAAAAGCTCCAGTATAGACAAAATAACAGAGAATAAAAACATTTTTTTTTTAGTAGAATTATACAAGGTACAAGAAAGGATGACTATCACATTTAAAAAAAAAAAAAAAAGTACAAGTTAAAAACAAAAGCAAAATCTATCCACTAAAGTTATTCAGAGATCTAGGAGTACTTAAGTATTCACCTCTCAAATTTCAGAAAGCTTCAGGTAGGGCCAGTGAGGAGACAGGAGTAAAAGAAAAATAATAAGGTGTGTTGAGCCATACTTTTAATCGGGATTGGTACAGGGACATAGCCATTGAGAAGTAAGGTGTCCTTTGATATGTCTTTTGAAGAGAGGTGGACTGAAGAGTCACTATTTCTTGAGGGATTAGATTCCAGTGTTTACCTATGGAATTAGAAAATAGTGCATCTCCAGCTTTGTTATTTGATTTAGTAATGGATACTAGAAACTTGTTGGCAGAACGCAGTGTGTTTAGGTTCTTATATGGAGAGATAAGTTTAGCCAGACTTGGAGTATTTTCAGGGAAGTGAAGGGCTTTATGAGTTATAAGTAGTTGTTGGTAAAGTAATTGGTTATTTAGTTCTATATGTATCATATATAACAATGTGGGTAGTGGTATATGTGAAGGAATGGCTAGGAACTAACAAAATGTGGGGATATGAATACTAAGAGAGAGCTGATAATAATTACATCTAGTTTAATCTGCTTGAATAGTCACAACTCAAAACAGCAACACTCCTAATGATGCAAAACTCACAAAAACATATAAAGTCCAATACTCACAAAGATAGTCGCTGCTTGAATAAACTAAAATACACAAAACAGCACACCAACTATAGACAAGAAGGGTCATACTTGATATAAAAAACACAGCTTTAATAGATAAAATGCAACTCAAATAGGTAGCACACCACTTCATCAGACCTGCAACATTTCAAAGTGAATAGATCTGTATATATTCAGTTATTCAACTGCTATACCAATCACATCACAGCTCTCATTAATCAGTTAAGAACAACTTCTAGAGACTGTTTAACCCTTGCTAGTCTGGCAAATCGTCTTAACATTTTGACTTAAAATAACTGATTATAAAAGACTAGTTATAAAAACATACAAAAGCATCAACAATTCACAAAATAGTTAAGACATTTTTTATATATAATTTAAAAAAGCTTGTGCATTAAGACTACATAAAATTGTGATATGTCACAAAAGTCAGTTATTTAAATAAACTTCTGTTTCTCTAAATGGGCTTCATGGGTATTCTATCATTGAGCCCACCTCCTCTATCTGCCCTTAGCCTTATGATCCATTTGATTTGATATCCTGTGGACTGGTGAGCACGGTTTTGCTGGCATCCCTTATGAAGGGTGTCTGACTATCTTCTTTATCTTTCTGTCTTTGTCTTGCAACCTGATATAGTTTCTTTGTGCCACCTACTGTGTCACTTTCCAGAAGCCGGTAGAGTGCCTCTGATGCCCTAGTCTTTATTATTGCAACTTCTTTCTTAGCTTGTTTGTTAGGCAACTGCTATTCATTCCTAGCTTGGTCCATATTTTCTATAGCCCACTTTTTCCTTGTTCTTTTGATAACTTCCTTGATTTCTACATTCCACCACCGGCTTTCCTTATGCACCTTATTTCCATACTTGGTTTGGCCACATATCTCTTCTGTAGTCCTCACACATGTTGTTTTGAGACATTGCCATTCTTCTTCAACTCCATCTATTGCCTGCTCTTCTTAGGGTGCTACAGCCCTGAGTAATTCCTTGAACTGTTGCACTTTCACTCCAGTCAACTTCCAGGTATTCGGTCTGGTCTGTGTTGATGTTAGAGCCTTCTCTGACCATTTCTTGCAACTGATTGTGGCAACCAGTGGATTATGCTGTGGGCTGACTGTTTCACAGGGGTGACTTTGAAATCACTGATTCTACCCCAGACTGTATTATTTTGGAAAGAACACATAGAGGATTTCCCTCTGCATGGGGGTATTGGATCTCTACCCCCCAACATTATTCTTAGCATCGGTTTATTTCAAAAAATATGTTTCATTTCTTGTACTGAATAAAGCTGTAACCAAAATTATGGCATTTCTTATATTTCTGTAACTTTAACCTCAGTTGTACAAGAAATGTATAGAAATGGATGTTAAAGTTGTCTTGAGGTATGGTACATGTCTCGTTTATTCATTCAACCATTCTTATATCTACTTTATCCTAATGGCCAGCAGGCCTTGGACAAAAATACTGTGCAAGCTGCAGTACGACAGCTCCTTGCATGACCTTAACCCACATATGATGCATACTCACCCTTTGGTACATACTCATGGATATTGGATCCACAGGTGTAGGACACTACTAGGAGGGAGACCTTTCCAGCATGGGTCCAACCAGGGGGACAAGTGTAGTGACCTGTTGAAGTATAATAGGAGCATAGGTCAGTGGCATTAGGACAAAAAAAAGTTCATCTAACAGGATGTCTTTAGTACGTGTGAGGAAACCAGTGCTCCCAGAGAAAACCCACCATGCAGGCACAGGATGAGGACATGCAGTCTCTAAATGGAAGACACCCCAGTTCAGAAATAAACAGGAGAACAAAGAGCTGTCAGTCAGGAACACTAACTGCTGCAACATTTTCCCACCTCTTAACTGATTCTTAATGAAATAAAAAATACAGTATTTAACAGTAATTTGCATTTTTTTCTCTGTGGGTTGCCTTTGTGAACTGGCTCTACCCAAAATTACCTGGACATTATCATAATCATCAGCCCCCTTTTCTCATTTTCTACATGGGGTCGGGGTATCATGTTAACTGTCATCATCTCTCTCTATTCAGTGCCACATCCTTGCCTTCTTCAACACTCATGCCCGACTATTGCAGATCTTCTTTCATACAATCCATCCACCTCTTTCCTGGACATCCTCATTTCCTCTTACCTTCTTCCTGTCTGTCCCAAATCTTCTTCACCAGATTGTCTTCTGCTTTTCTGCATTTGTGTATGTACCACCATAATCTGTTCTCATTGATCTTTTCTGCAATTGGAGCTACTTTGGCTTCTGCTCTTATGTCCTCATTTCTTCATCTGTCCCACAGTGTACATCCTAACACCCTTCTTAAGCACTTAATTCTAGCTTCCTGATCTGCACTGCCTTTACTGCCCAGGTTTTTGTACCATACAGTAGTACGGGTCGCACCACTGTCTTCTAGACCTTACTTTTCAGCTTCATTGGCATTCTTCTGTCGTAGACTACATCTCAGATTCTATGCCAGCTAGCTGCAGCATCTCTAATTCTAGCTTTGACCTCTTCATTCAGACTTCCCTTCTCTTCAGTCACCCCTCCCAGATACTTAAAGCTAATTATCTGTTCCACTATCTTCCCTTCTGTCTCAATTCTCAGCTTCTTCTGATTCCCCAATTTGTTGCGATTAACACTGTCTTATCTTTGCTTAGTTTCATCCCATGTGCCTTCAGTTTTGCATTCCATTCCCCTATCATTTGCTGAAGTCCTTGCTCAGAGTCTGCCTGTAATACCACATTATCTGCATACAACAACTTTGTTGATCTGTCCCCTCTGACCTGTTTGCCAATGTAGTCCATCACCAGTATGAACAGCGGTGGTCTCAGAGCTGAACTCTCATGCACACCCACTCCCACTGGTAACCCCTCTGTGAGGCCAAACACTGATCGTACCCGAGTCATTGGGTCCTTATACATAGCCTGCACTAATTCTACCAATGTTTCTGGGACTTTGTACCACCACAGAACTGCCCAAATCAGCTTTTGTGGGACCTTGTCATATGATTTCTTCAAGTCTAGGAATGCCCAGTTGGACTCTTTCCTCATCTCTAGCTTCTTCTCAGCTATCTGTCTCACTGCAAACATCGGGTCAGTTTTGCTGCATCCTTATCTGAATCTGAACTGCTCATCTCCTATCTTAGATTCTACTAGTCTGCATAACTGTTTATCAATCACCGTCTCCAGAACTTTCATGCAAAGTGACAGGAGTTTGATGCCCCTGTACTACCTGCAGTTGTGAATGTCCCCTTTCTTCTTGTACACAAGTATGCTTATTCTCCAGTCATCTAGGGTATGCCTTTCTCTCCACACTGCTATGAGTACCCTCAAGAGCCATTTCTTCCCCATCTCACCCAGCATCTTTATCATTTCTGCTGTGACATCAACTGAGCCTACTGCTTTCTCTGACTTCATTTTCCTTAGTGCTATTCTTACTTCTTCTAGGGTGGGCTCCTCTTCTTCTCTCATCATAGGCTGTTTCTGGGGCAGTGCAGTTTCTGTGCGGTTTTCTTCATTCAGACGTTGCTGGAAATACTCCTTCCATCTGATGTCCTGTGGACTGGTGAGCAGGTTGTTGCTGATATCCCTTATGAAGGGTGTGTGACTATCTTTTTTTTCTTTCTGTATTTGCCTTGCAACCTGATATAGTTTCTTTATGCCACCTAGTAAGTCACATTCCAGAAGCTAGTAGTGTGTCTTCGATGCCCTGTTCTTTGGTATTGCAACTCCTTTCTTAGCCAACCAGTATTCCTTCATAGTCTGGTCGGTCCTTTCTATCTCATGCTTTTTCCTGCACTCCTTTCTTTTGATGACTTCCTGGAGTTCTGCATTCCACCACCAGCTTTCCTTATGTACCTTATTTCCATACCTGGCTCACCACATATCAGTTCTGTAGTCCTCATACATGCTGTTTTGAGGCACTGCCATCCTTCTTCAGCTCCTCCTATTTCCTCCTCTTCTTGGGGTGCTAGAGCCCAGAGTAATTCCTTGAACTGTTGTACTTTCTCTCCAGTCAATTTCCATGTCTTCAGCATGGTCTCTGTTGACCTTAGAGCCTTCTTTGACCATTGCTTGCAGCTGATTGTGGCAACTGGTGGTTTATGCTGTGGGCCGACTGTTTTAGTGGGGATGACTTTGCAATCACTGATTCTACCCCAGTGCCCTTTCCTTACTTGGAGGAAGTCTACCTGAGTTGCTTGATGGCCACTCTTGTGACTGTCACTCTTTCAGAGCCATGTGTTGGCTACTATCAGGCCATTTGCCAGACAGAAGTCCAGAATGGCCTCTCCTTCTTTATTCTTGTTGCTGTACCCATGTGGACCCAAGCAGTCCTCGTATCCTGTTCTGTATATCCTGTTCTGTCGGTCCCGATATGTGCATTCAGGTCATCCATTATCAACACCAATTCATGTTGCCCAGTTGTCCTGCTTTATCTAGTAGGTTCAGCAACCATCTGAATGTATTTTTGACTTCACTATCACAACTAGCCTGAGATTATGAATAATGTCCTATCATTAGGCTGGAGTCTAATGGCCATGAGTCTGTCACTAATTCTGTTGATATCCCTCACTGCTTTCTGAAGCCTTTCTCTCTCTCCACAACTCCCACACCATTTCTAGCCTGTCCTCCTCCTGAGTAGTATACTCTGGATCCCAAGCTAAGTGGCTTTGCTGCACTGCCTTTTCCATCTTGTCTCTTGGATACACAGGATGTCCAGCCTTCTCTATATTATCATGTCACCCACTGCCTAGCTGTGTGAACCTACATTAAGTGTAGCAGTTCTCAGTTCATGTTTGGCAAGTTGATTAGTTTTGCATCCAGCTTTCACTCAACAGAGCTATCCCCAAGTAACCCTGGGCAACTAGACACAGGCAGGCCAGTAGCTTATTGACCCAAGGATACTGGGCTTTATGGCAGGCACACACTGGCCAGTAGGGGCACATACACCCCCACACCAGTAACATGGGTCCCTGACTTTGGTCGCAGTAGGCCAGGTCCTCAACCCACTTATCACCAGAGACTACCCTTGCCTATTTTGGAAACATTAGTCAATATGACCAAATCACCTAGAGCTGCATTTTACACCATTGAGTGGCTGGCCCTGCCACAACATGCAGTCTGTGATTCATGTTGTCCTATTTTGAGGATACTGCACACCACAGTGGATGCCCAACTCTTCCTTCTATAGGGCACCATGTAGAGTCTGTGCTGCTGTTTACAGTTCCATTCACTGGTGAGAACCCCAGAGAGACACACGGAGAATTTGCAAACTCGAAACAGGCACTGGCAAGAGGTCAGGATTGAACCTTGTACCTTGTGCATTGGAGGCGAAGACCTTAAACATTATGCCAACTGGTCTCTACCATGGGCAACAAAATGAAATAATTAAAAAGGCAGGAAAAGGAAGATATGTGGCAAATGTTGTTTACTGGGTAGGGCATCCCTAAAAACTCCTGAATCAATTACTGGTCCTGCTAATGTACAGGCAGGACATTCCTCTTTACTGCTGACAACCTGGGTTCAACTAACAGTTTGGATAATGAAGAATCAGTCAGAATGGTTTTGGTTGAAGGTCTGTTCTCCTTTCTCTGAGAAAGACTCGCTGATAGATATTAAGCCTAGCCCTTGTCACAGAGGAAACAAGCAAACCTGGCACAGATGTTCAGCATTATGTGGTATGCGTCTGCCTAGGACTACAGGTGATCTATGGGTATGCTGTCCTTCAGACTAAGATCTGTGTAAACAAAACCCCTCCTCATCTCTAATTTGACATTCCAAATGGGTGCTTGTAGGTGAGAATTGAAAAAAAAAATTGGATCCAGATTTTTACAAATTTTTTCCAGTGACAGGGCATGGTGACAAACTGGCCAAAGGCAAGGTAAAATTCACAGTTTATGCAAAATATTTCACAGAAGCTTAACCAACAATTAAGTAAAATTAGTATACAGCTATTCAGGTTAACATAGCCGAGTCTGTCATTTTTAAGAGAGACATCAGGGAGTAATTTTTCACCTGAAGGTAAAAAAAAAAAAAAAAAAAAAAAACCTGACACACATGGATATATATAAATTTGTTAATAACAGCAAACCAGATGCATTGGTTTGGTAAGTATCCATTCAGAAACAGACAGTAAAGTTACAAATGAGAATTTTTAAACCAGGAATATAAAAGTCTGTGAGATAAGGGTATATTTGAAGTACCAGTAATAGGAAGAGAGATGCACTGGTTCAG
This sequence comes from Protopterus annectens, assembly GCF_019279795.1. Lineage (NCBI taxonomy): Eukaryota > Metazoa > Chordata > Ceratodontiformes > Protopteridae > Protopterus > Protopterus annectens. The sequence goes on along the minus strand of NC_056747.1, from coordinate 381,468,000 downwards.
TAAGGATTATTTCAGAAACAGGCAGAAAAGCTACAAATGAGAATTTCAGGATCAGCAAAGTAACTGAGGAAGATCAGCTTGATGTTTTACTTCTGCAAGAGATTAAAGTTTGTATTTCTGTGTTCCTCAGCCCTCACTCTAGTGGCCCAATTATTTTCTGCAACAGTGTTTAGAAATCAAAAATCAAAGGAGAGAGAAAAGGGAAGGGGTCAAATTAAACATGTCATCTGTTTCTTAGCAACCTGGTTCAAAGGGAACCAAAATCTACAAAATTGGCCTTGGGGCCTCTAAAGTCATATTTGCCCTTGAACATATCAAGTTATCTTTCTTCAGATTGAATTTCACTGGCAGTTAATGAAACAGGAAGTCTGGAGGAAAATGGCCGAGGACTATGCCGTTAATTTATGTCAGCAATTGACATGATATCTCAAAAAAGCAGTGCAAAAATAGATTGTTACTGAATTTAAAGTTGTAGGTTTATGAAGGTGTTTTCAGCAGTTTACCATGTGGAAATACATTTTAGGTTTAATCAGATATATACTTGTCTATTATTTAAACGTTATGTACCACTTCCAAAGTTTAAGAGCATTAAATGAAATATATATGAGATTTGAACAACATAAGGCAAATAATTGTTTTAATCTGGTTATTCTTTACCTTTCCTACAAAGCTGACTTCTTCTTATCAGATAACTTACCAACATCATCTCACTTTCATTTTTAAAATAAATGCTCCTTATTTTCTGAGTTACATAAAAGCAGTGTAAGCTTGAGTGTACCAGAAATAAACAGAGCATATGTGATATGTTGTTACATGCAGTATTCAAACACTATAGAGCATTTTCTGATACATGTATCACGGAATAGTCACCTGTAATTATAACAGGTTTGGGAACCTTCTCTCTCATATATAGAGCATGCATTCATCATATATTCTCAAACACACACACAAATATATATATACCCTTTTCTATGCCTCTGCTATATATACAAACTTGTCTAAAAACAACATCACCAAACTTTCTACCTGCTACAATAGTATTACTAGATTCATTACTACTACCCCTTTTAGAACCCACCACTGTATTAACCTCAAGCAACTAGATTGGTTAGAACTCGACAACCACTTACTCTATCAACAATTAATTATCATTCATAAGACCCTCTTTTTCCCAGACGCTACCCCTAGCCTTACAAAACTGATTTCACCTTATAAAAACCTAGCCACACTACGATCGGCTAATAAACTCCTTGTAGCCTTAACCAAATCAAAGAATAAAGCTGGAGACTCATTATTTTCAAATGCTGTCGGGAAAATCTGGAATCAACTACCTCAGGAAATAGCAAACCTAGACTGTACATCCCTTTTCAAGAAACATATCAAAGAACATCTCAAAACTCAATGGCTATGTCCTTGTACTAATCCTGACTGAAATTACTTCTGCATTACTCCCAACTTCCCCCTTTTATTTTCTCCCAACTTTCCCACTATAAAACTAATTTTTACTGTAGACAGATTTATCTTTGAGATTGTCTCTAACATTTTTTTTTTCTCTTTTTCTCTAGCACATATTGAATGTTGTTTAGTATCTAACTGTAGAATGTTACTTACCTGTAATTCTACTGTTAAACAACTATTTCTCTGAAAGATTATGGTTCTGCTTTTTTTGGTTTTTTTTATTGTTAAATTCATACAAATGTACAACTTTGTACTTATTTTATGTTACTTATTATGTTATATTGTTAATTATTGTTTTAATTCTTGTAATTCTTGTTATATTGTTAATTATTGTTTTAATTCTTGTAATTCTTGTAATTGGAGCTTTTCTCCCCGGGCCTCTACTGAAAACGGATATTTTGTCCAGCTAGACTAGCCCGGTCACCAAATGTAAAATAATAAATAAATAAAAAATATATATATATATATTTATATGTATAAACACACACACAAATATTTATTATATATATATATTTATATGTATAAACACACACACACACATATATATATATATATATATATATATATATTGAGAGAGTACATTATATATGGTAATTATGCAGATATGTATACAGAGGATTGTGAATGTTTATGCACTGTCATACACAATAAGGATGTTAATGTATTTGGTGGTTTCTTGAATAACCTAGAATATCAAGAGTGAAGCACAATTGATTTACAACTACAGAAACTTTGAGATTCAATATCATCTACATTGTGAATGCCAAGCTGTACATAGTGTTTTATAGCCCACGTATTGCTATAGAATGTACCTATGTTAAAGGCATCTGATAGAAGCACATTTCCCTGGTGTAGATTTCATTGTTGGAATGCAAGTACCTTGCTTGTACTATTCATGACTACACATAAGCAGTATGGCTATGACAAATAAAAGTGTATATGACAGTACCTGTTAAATTACATCTTTCTTACAGCAATAGTGTTACTATGCTTCATTCTGTGCACAAAATAAATAATTACCCTTACAATACAAGCAGTAATCAGATTTAGTATAATAGGTCTGCATGTAATGTATGGTATTCAGCTATTTTAAAATGTATGTACATATATACATATAGATATATAGTACGTGTGTAAAAGAGTCAGTATTCAGTTGTAATTACAAATGACACATTTTGAACTGTTAGCAAGGTCTCATCTCTTAAAGTTAATAGTAGCTTTGGTTGGTACAAAAGATCCCACGGCACTTATCGAAAATAGAGTAGGGGAAGTTTCTCACTGAACTGGCCAAATTTCCCCTAATAGTATTAATACCACTTCAGGTCTCCCCTGAAAAGAGGCTACTAACCTAATGAGACTAACCTGGTCAATAAAGGATAAATAAATAAAATAAAATAATAAAGAAACTATTTCTTAAGCTTTCTGGAAAAGAGATGAGTTGCTCAGATCAATACAACAAACTTAACTGATTAAGAGAAGCTGCCAAGCTGTACCCCCATTCTGGATAATTCTACTTTCATTTTATTTAGATTATGCAGTAGTAAATTATGTAAATGTTAATTTCAAGCAAATTTCATATGCAATCTAGCCATTACTCAATATTCATATTATATGAAAGGTTTTATATGATTTGGAATAAACTAAGACTCTACTGCCAACAGCTTTGATGTCACATATATTGTGTTAAATTTTCACTAGCTTTATTACTGAGATTGCATTTATAAGGAACTGCAAAAAAAAATCTTAGTATTAAAGCATTACTACTGGCACAGCAGCCACTCATATTATTAGAACTGAGTAAGAACTGGTTAGTCTAACAAATTACTAGTTTTATACAGGCATGATAAGTAACATACCTGTATTCTGTCTCCTACAGGCTTTTGAGGGGAGTTTTATGGCTGGCATACAGGGCATTGTCAGACCCCATTCTGATGGACCTCCTGCATATCCACAAAACAAACAGCGCCAGAATTACCTGTTCTAAAGACTTAAACCTTGCCTGTGATATAAATAGAACCTGCTGGAGAGATAGGTATGTATCCCAGAGACTACCCCGTCTATGGAACAGGCTCCCCATCCATGTGAAGCAGAGTTCCTCCCTAACCCAATTCAAGTGCAAATTGGATGGGAAACCAGAACTTCATCCCTGCTTTGGCACCTGTCTCTCTAATGGACCTGTAAATGGTTCCTCTCCCAGACCCATGCTTACACTTGTTAAGGGTATCGGAATTTGTCAGAGATTTGGGATGCATGGCTAGGCTTAAAAACCTCTTGTGGTTTTTAACCTAGTAAACACCTATGAACCTATAACCATAACTGACCTATACATTATTCAACATTCAGGTATAAAGTCTTTCGGCTTTTCCCAGTTAGGGGTCGGCACAGCAGAACTCCAGTCCACTAATGATTGGCAGTGGATTTTTTACGGTGCTGAGTTGCCAGCCCGACGTCCAACCTTCAAAGAAAGCACACCCATTCACGCACGCACCTACCTGCATGTCCTTTCCGTACATGGTCTTGGGCTGTGGTATTCTTTTTTTGATTTTATCAATATTTAGGTATAGTAATTTGTGCAATAGAAGGTGATTTTTGTAAATTTTCCTAGACATTTTACCACCAAGCAACACTATAAGGCAATCTGAGAAACTAATGAAACTATTTCATTGCAGATTTAGTACTTTGTAGTGAGTGAGCTGCAGATCAGCTGTGTGTAATGAAAGAGATTTTTTTAAACAAAGATATCCTAATTTCTTCAAAGGATGAAATTGATTTGATTGTGTGAATATTACTATAAATCCTAAAGAGTAATTCTCACAACATAAGTACCTAAAGGCACAACATTATCTGCAGAGTGTAAACCTATGCCTAGGTACTAAGCAAACCAAACAAAAAAATGCAGGATGAGCTGGGCACATAAGCAGAGGGATAACAAAACAGCCAGGGATAGCAGAGAATACCGGACCCAAGCAGTGTTTTCCTTACCTGTTAAAATACAGCAGCAGTAGTATAATTTCAGTGATGTGACTGGCTGTTTGATAGCTGTTGCTGACTTGATGTGTGCACAAAAACACAACTCACAACTCAAGTGACTGTGTTAAGGCATTAGTGTAATTTGCCTGAAACTGTACTTTTTGTTAGTTCCACTAGATCCTTAACCCACAACTCTTCATCTTTAAACTATTCAAGATGCAGTGGGATAAGGAGGCACCAGCCCCCCTCCCCACCACACAAACAAAATTAATGGTAAAATATCTATCTGTATAGCTATCAGCTAGTTGATGAAATAAAGTAATGCTAGACCTCCCATACAGAAAAAAAAAAACAGTGCTCCTATGAACATGAGTTGTTGCTCTTTTAAAATTAGTGGCTCTCCCCTTAGATTGCTAAAGCTTGAGTTACCCCCTCTTTCATATCTAACTGCTTAATGCAACTGCAACTCTTAGGATATTAACCCATTTTCACATTTTACCTTTAGAAATCTGCAATATCTCGTCCAAGACCACCAATTATTGGAGAACCCACATTCTGCCTCTCAGTAATCGTCTTTGGATTAGTGCTTCTGTTTTGATCCTAGTGAGAGGAGGAGCATTATTTCTTGTTGACTACTGATCACCAGAATGCCTGACAACTGCTTCATAGATGCCAGCTTGGAATTTCTACTTATATTTTGCTGCTGGTGAGAGAAGGAGCAGAACATATAGCAAATCTACTGGCAGACAAACTGAGCTCTAACTTTACCCCTCTCTTCCGCCTCAACCTCGCTTCAGGAAATACCATCAAATATACCCCCACTATCACTAGTGAGCAGGTCCTCAATGCTCTCTATAAGGCTAAGAACACTGCTTCAATGGGCCCAGACACTATCCCAGGATGCCTTCTAGGTAGCATGAATCCCTATGTCACATGGATATCAAACTGACTCAAGGACAGGGCACATGTTAAAGAGGGTGAATCTAGATCCAGCAAGAGGCCATTTACTAGTGGTGTGCCACAGGATTCATTGCTGGGATCACTCCTGTTCAGATTATACTTCTCTGAAGTCAAGACTAATGTGGAAGTTCGCTGGATGACAAAACTGGCAGATGACTGTAAGCTGGGGGCAGTTACTGATGAGACAAATAATTGGTGCCAGAACCATGGCCTAAAACGAAATGCAAAAAAATGCATTATTGTACCCTTTGGGAAGCCAAATACACTTTGCAAATTACAACTTCAACAGCACACCCCTAAGGGTAGACTTAGAGGTCAGAGAGCTAGGTATATATTAGGCTGAATTTTAACCTCCATGTGTCCACAGTGGTGAGGAAGCCCTTCTATGTGGCACAACTTATAAGTAACGATATGGCATCCAGATCTAAAGAAGTTATAGTCCCATGGTACTTAACCCTCATTAGACCAATAATTGAGTACAATGCGCCATTTGGCATGTACTTGACTGGGCAAGTACAGCAGCTGGAGAGACCTCAGAGGTTACTCACAAAGAAAATATAGGCTATAAACAACATGTTCTATGTGGATAGACTAAAAGCCCTATCCCTTTACTCTGTCTCCTACTGACTATTAAGAGGTGACCGGTGTCTGATCTACAAGGCACTCAGAAATCTAGCCCTGATGGAGCTGCTACACATCTGCAGGTCAAACAGCATAAAGGTCACCTGATTTAGGGAACAGACTTTTATCAATGGATGGGGAATTGCAAATTCACACCTGAAGTAGTGCCTATGACCCTTATGGGCAGGGGCAGTCTGTAAGATACTTAAGGTATAGGCACAAATGCATGCCATTCTCTGGCCCATAAAGGCCATATATTGGGTAAAATCAGGTTATATTGGATAGGCTTGTAGGGGCTCTTAAGCTGTTAGCCTAGTAATCACCTATAAACTTATGAAACTTGACCCGTCAGGCTCTCTGGAATTGCTATTTAATGATAGCCTCCAAACAGGCTTCATGTCTCATGAATGAAGAACAGCAACAGTCAACCCTCTGCACAAAGGTGGGTCATCTACAGACTTATAAGTCTCACTAGTCTCATATGCAAAGCCATGGAAAGAATTATCATGGAATTGATCAATGATGACATAGGAAACCTCCAAACATTGGACCCAACCCAATATGGTCTCATCAAGGGCAGGTGATGCCTACTCAGCCTGGTAAACTACTCTGAGAAGGGCACCAAAGCAAAGAAGGAGAGCAAGACCTGGGCAAGGCTTTTGAGACAATTCCTCACTTGGACATTGTGGATAAACTCAAGAGATTAGGTATAAACCATTATTTCACCCAGTGGATAGCCAATTGGTTCACAGACAGGGCCCTTGAAGTTAGAACTGGGGAGTCTACCTCTACAAAAAGGCCAATCTTGGGATTGCTTCTTTTTGGCATTGACTTCTCTGAAGTCAATGCCAATGTCATGGGCTGCTGGCTGACCAAATTTGGAGACAATTGCAAATTAGGAACAGTTATAGAATCCCCCACAGACACTAATGTTCTCCAGAAAGCGATGACACAGACTTGTGTCAGAGCCATGGACTAAAACCAAATGCCAAGAAATGCATAATAGTATCTTTCAGGAAGTCATCCACTCCTGCTAACTATCATACTGACAACATCCCCCTAAGAGTCAACCCAGTAGTCAGGAACTTGGGGACACACACAGTATTCTAACCTTTGACAATCAAATGTATACAGTAGTGAGGAAATCATTCTATGTTGTGCAACTTATAAACAAAGTTATGGCACCTAGGTCCAATGAGGTCATTGCTCCACTGTATTCAGCATTCATCAGACCTATCATTGAGTACAATGCCGCCTTTAGTATGTAACTAAATAGGTACATCCAAGAATTGAAATGTCCACAGAGGTTCCTCACTAAAAGAACACAGGGTATAAGTAACATGTCCTGTGCAGACCACCCCAAAGCCCTATCCCTGCATTCTGTCTCCTACAGGCTGTTGAGGGGAGATCTATGCCTGGCATATAGGACATTGTCAAACACCACTCTGATGGAACTCCTGCATATTCACAAAACAAACAGCAATAGAATTACCCTTTCTAAAGACTTAACCCTTGCCTGTGATATAAATGGGACATGCTGCCGAGACAGGTATTTATCCCAGAGACTACCCCTTCTCAGGAACAGGCTCCCCATCCATGTGAAACAGAGTTCCTCCCTAACCCAATTCAAGTGCAGTTTGGACAGTTGGATGGGGAACAGGAAATTCATCCCTGGTTTGACACCTGTGTTCTCTAATGAACACAAGTAACCTGTAAATGATTTATCTCCCAAGTCCCTGCTTACACTTATCAAAAGTACTAGAACTTGTCAGAGCTTTGGGATGCATATCTAGGTTTAAAAGGGCCATAGTGGTTGTTAGCTTAATATAAACCTATGAAGACAGTTGGCATGAGGTACTGTTACTAGTGGACTGAATGTAGCATTTAAACTAGAAAACAATGCAGACTAATATCTTTTCAGAAAAACAATTTTAAACATCTGAAATTTGAAAATACTGAATATATCTCTGTGTACACATTATTAATCTGTTGTAGCCACCTGGCCCCACTGGTCCCAAAACTATTAAGTTCCAAGCACAAAAGAAGAAAGTATGTTAAAGAAGCAAATTCTAAAAAAAAAATAGATTTTTTTGCTTGTGAGAACTTAGAATGATAAAGTGAATGCACAATGGCAAACAAAACCAAGTTGGGCATCTGAACTTTCAGAAAGTCAAAAATCAATCTATCTCTCTCTCTCTGTATATGTATATATATATATATATATATATATATATATATATATATATATATATATATATAAATATATTAGATATACATATATAGGTAGATATACACACACATATATCAGACACATTTCAGAGTCACATCACTGATATCTTACATGACAGTGCTGATTTTCATAGGATTAAAAAGCTTGACAGGAGAATATCATGTACAAATAATTCCTGAATTTATGCCAGTGGCATAAGCTTCTGGAAAAGTAGCACTGATTGTGATTAGATATAAAGCTAATCAAGAATTGAATAGAAAAGATAAACTGTGCGTCAGTAAGAAACAACTGGAGCCAACAGAATGGGTGGAAAATATAAACAGGACATGTTGGAGAGATGGATACGTTTCTCTGAAAATTCCCATTCTCTGGACCAGGTCCCTATCCATGTGAAGCAGAATTCCTCCCTATCCATATTTAAGTGCAACTTGGACAATTTATTTTTATTTTTATTTAACATTTGTTGACCGGGAATGTCCGACTAGGTTCCACAGAGCCTGTTTTCAGTGGAGGCCCGGGGAGAAATGCTCCAGATGCATGTCTTTGGAATGTGGGAGGAAACCGGATTACCCGGAGGAAACCCACGCGAACACAGGGAGAACATGCAAACTCCACACAGAAAGCACCCCAGCCGAGAATCGAACCAGAGAACCTCTTGCTGTGAGGCGACAACGTTAACCGCTGCACCACTGCGCCGCCCAACACACAAATGGATGGGTAATCAGAAATTTGCTCCTGGTCTGGCTCCTATGTCTCTGATGGTCATAAAAAAGACAAGAATCACCTTCTTAATGATCCACATGATCTGAAGGAATTGATTAAAAGAGAGTATTACATTTTGCTTACTGCTGAAGAAGTAGTCTCAAGAAAATGACATGCTACATTTTACTGCTAAATGGAAGCCAAGCTCTTTAGCAGATAAAGCACTATCTAAATTGTGTACATTTAATGTTAATATGAAAGTATGGGCTCCTTAAGCTGACTTTTATTTAATCAGCACCAGAGGTGTCCCAAAGCACTGTTGCCTAAATAACTAAAGCCTTGGAGGGTACTGTAAACAAAAGATGACATATTTGACTAGAATCAGACATAAGGACAGCATGGCAAGAGACTGCTATAGCTGCCAAACATAGTGAAGCACCACCATTTCAAGCTAAATTTGATAAAACATAAAATAACAGCGGCAAGACTGAAATGTATGGGTCATATTATAATGTAAGAGAGTCTGAAATCAGATAAAGAAAAAAAAAACACAACTGTGCATATATCAAGTTCAAAAGACAATTAGGCATTCCAGAGGTAGCTAGGAATGACACAGTATATTGCAAAGTTTGTACCTAATGTTTCTGAGACATTTATGTACCTCCTGGTACCTAAATTTGATTATGTTCTCCCTCTGGCAGTACTCAGTTATCTCATAAAACTAGGTTATAACAAATTATTTTGGATACAATCCACAGATTTGTGCTATCTGAGCATTTGAACTATCCTTGCATCTCTTTAATTAAAGTTAATAAGATCCCCTATAAGTGCTACAGCCACTCTAATGCTTCCTTTGTCCTCTTGCACAAATGCTTTAACTACTGAAATGTAGATACTTCATTCAGTCTTCTAATCAAGGAGCTTTTACCCTCCTGAGACCCTTATCTGGATCAGGGAGTAAGGATATATGTTCATAAAACTGCCTCAACTGGATAGAATCATCTGCTTGCCAATATCAGAAACCTGGATTACTACAGTGACTTCAGAGTATTGCCCCTGGAATATCCAACCAGCTTTTGTAGTTGTAAATGTTGTATGGATAATGGATAATGGTTAATGGATCTTAAGTTCTTAAACCTCTTTGCAGGTCTACGGGTATGTCATTTTACTTTGCAAACATTAACTTGAAGTATTTTCTTAATCACTTAATTTATATGTTAGTTGTTTACCATGGTACACCTTTTATCTCTGTTATGTGTAATATGTCTTTGTAATTTCTGCATGCACTATATTTATTCTTTTTTTTTGTCTTCTGGCATGGATCATGTCTTAAAACAAACTTTGGACCAGCCCATTTACATGCTAACAATCAAACAAATTCATAAATAAATACACAAATGACTATACATATGTGTAAGAAAGTTGTTAGAGCAAGATGTAGCTCTGAAATAAAGTCTCCACTGCCAATCATGAGCAGACAAGTGATCTGCTGTTGCTACCCCTAACCGGGAAAAGCCGAAAGAAGAAGAAGAAGAAGATATACACACAGTAACCACCTGATTCTACACACATCATATAGGCCACTTAGCAATGTCATAACATGTACATGCGCACACAAATTTTACCAGCAACATAAACTTTTAACACCTTTGCATCTTAAAGAATAGCACCATGCCATCTAATGCAGTTACAAAATGGAAATAAAAAAAAATGTGCCCAGTATTTCCATCTCAATGAAATGCCACCTGTATGAAATCAACTGCTCCCATACATAAGAGGGATGAAACAGTAATGCTGTATATGGAGCATATAGCTTTGATGTTAATGTACTAATCATAGGAAGCTGTACAACACGCAGTGAACCTCTCTTCTCAGACTGGATTTCATATAAGTTGGAATATACACCTCAAGGAGGTTACAGTTCTCATGCTATATCTGTCGTATTCACTCACCAGCCAGTCATCCTCCATATCTCTATTCTCATACTAACATGCTTATCCACCACAAGTCTTTCATCACTGATTTCATATTTACCCTACTGCTGACTTTTTAAATGTTCCTCTTGCATACACAAGCAACTCTTTTATTAATCCAGTTCTGTCTGTAAGCATGGCATCTGCATGTCCTGTTCTGTATATTTATTCATCCAGATTTCCATCATCACTACCATATCTGTTTCCCCCCCCAACATGAAATGGGCATTGGTCTTCTACTTCACTTCTTGTCACTTTTTTTCCTAATAATACTTGTGTTGTAAAACATAACCCAATGGACCCAAGTAAAACTTTAAGAATGTCATCCTTCATTGCTGTAGCACCCAGTTTCAGGAAAACACTTTAAAAAGAAAATGCGTACCTCTTTGAAAACAAAAGTCGTTTTAATTGCAGGCCTAGAGAACTGCACTGGGTCTGGTTCTGCCTGTTAATTATACACATACTAAAGGTATAGGCATGCTGACATACCGATGGGCTGTGTGCCTTTTCTGGTGCAGCATGCCTGCTCTGGCTTGCAAAATGTATGTTGGCATGCCAATGTGCTATGGGCAACTTTTCTGGTGTAGCACACATGTTCTTTTTTTTTGAATATAAGGACCCTAAGGTCCTATCTCCACAATTGTAAGCCTCCACCAGTCTTAAAAGAAATAGTAGATGCCAGCATCTGTACGGATAAAAATAAACCAGAAAACTTATTTTTGTTCCACAGTTTACATGAAGAAGTTGTTCTGTTATAATATACAAAATTTAAGGTCCCTCAAGTTCTGCTTTTAGAACTAGTTTACTGGATGTCATAAAAAAGGATAGCCTTCAAAAGGCCATCACTTTAAAGAAAGTAAAAAAAAACTACTGTTAGTTTCAAAGTTTACAAATAAATGCATACATTACAGATAAAATACTACAGGTGGTTCTTCATCTGATTTTTTTGGATGCTATTCAGTTCTTTTTGAAATAAAAATAACTACCAGTACTTGTTTTGTTGTCTTGTAAATATACATCATGGTTTATGTTTTCACTCCTAGCATAAAGAAATTGTGGCCTACAACCCATTAATTTAGCTGCCATAGGAAAAACAGTGAAATATTAGTTAAAACAGCTTTAATGCAACTTTAGCACAGCTTTTACTAAGCATATAATTAAGATTTCTGAGAAAGAATTTGGAAAAAACAATGTCTGCCTGTAGGCATGCATCTCATGTATGTTTGTGTGTCCCCTGTCTGGGATTAGTCTGAGTGCACTGCATCCAGTCAATGCTTGAATAGGTTTGGGCTCCCCCGTGACCATAATATGGATTAAGCAAATTAATGTAGGTGATAAGGGTAGAGTGTATGTAGAGAAAGTAATGACTAATTGCATTTACTATAGTTAACTGGAGGCAGGGCTGGTGTTATCATTTTGGGGGCCCCCAGTAGATGTCAAGTTCAGGGGCCCCAAGACACTTCCGTCAAAGTATCTCCCTGTCACTGCCACCCCTCCAGAGTAGCCTTTTAGCTCATGCTGCAAACTTTTAGGAGTAGTTATGTGCAGACTAACCTGTCTCTTTCAGTGCAACAGGTCTATGTACCACACTATGTTCACCCATCTTACAGGAGGACATTCACAGTTACTGGCATTTTAGTTACAATAATGATACATAATAGCAACTCTATGTATAGGTCTGGACTTAAAGTGCATTTTAATTTTTTTTCTTTTTGCATAATCTTTTCAGCCAATGATGGTTTGAACAGAAATTATGATTAAGGAAAGAAATTCAGTGTTGCTGTTCAGCTTACATTCTCCTTTCAGCACACCTTTCCTGACCAAGATAGCGCAGTAATAACCATTTAGGAAACAACTCAGATAAGCCAAGCCCCAAAAAGCCATAGGGTTATAGGTGTTCTGAGATGCATTTTAGAGCATTTTCCCAACTTTTTAATCCAATGGTGTCCTAAACAAAAACCATGAGTAAGAAAATGATTTCAGTCTTTTCTTTCTCTTTCAAGGAAGACATAAGTTGTGTCCAAGGTTTAATATTCAAAGATGACAAAATAGTAACTCAGAACAAACTAACAAGCCAGTTGTCTGGATACATAGGTCCAATCTGGGAATACTGCCTACCTCCCTACAGCCCCACCACCAACACCATAAAAAGACAGTCACTGCCTATACATCCCTCTGGTATTAGACTGGGATGAAAACAGAGGTTCAAATTGCCAAAGTCATGTGTTTTAAGTGAGTGCTGACATATTTATACATAGCATGCCTCCTCACTCGTCAACCCAAACTGTCAAAGGCAGCTACTTATATATATATATATATATATGCCTGAAGTGTGATTGTGAGGAAAGTAAAAAGAATAACGATTACATTAATGTATTCAACATTATTGCTCCTAGACAGTACACACTGCCATTACATAAGCTATTGTACCTCTGAGGTCTGTGAGAAAAGTAAAAGAAACAATGACTACACTGTCCTCAGCACAAACAAAAGCTGTGATGACCCTCATGTGCACACCTGTATAGTTAGACTGTAAGGAAAATTAAAGTACCACCCTCCCACACCATAATATACAGCAGCTTTCTGTACACACACACACACACATATCTGAGCAGGGCTGGTTTTAGAATGGGTGCAGTTGAGAGCAGAGGCCATGATCAGCTTTATCCTAACAGGGTCAGCCCTGTTCAGGTTATTAAAGAGCATAATCAGAAAATTAATACCTTTTTCTCAGTTTTCCCCAACCAGCAACAGCTATTGTGGGGCCCACACACAACCAAGGATGATTAAGGGACCGCCCTGTATCAATTTATATAGTCTAGGGAGTGGGGGTCACCAGACTCCTTGAAGATTGAAGTGTCTGAATGTTCTGTGATACATTTTATGCATTAAATTTGAAATATAATTACTTGCTAGCTACATTTTTCATTGATACTCAGAAGAATAATGTATGTATCCTGGCATTATTAGGTGTATGCAGAGATAAAAAACAGTGATATTTTTTACAAACACACACAAAAGCCATAGCAATACTAGTTTTGTACTTACTTCAACAAACAGCAATACATTGTGCAACACTGCTATTGCCACACCAGATCAGTGACTGCTGTTTAGCAATTGTCAAACAGCAGCAGGGGTAAGTCACTTTTATTTACCTCAGTGAGAAGTAATACATACCTGTCACTGTCTCTGATTTCACAGACCTTCCCTGATTTTGCTCATATGTTTGCTCTGTCCTTTGTAAAATGTTTGGTTTGCTAATAAATCATTCAGGAATACAGACAATCAGTAATTCCAGGCATCAGAAGTTTATACCTCTTATTGTCCAAAAAAATGCATGTTGATGCAAAATGTGTTATTCTATTAAGTTTTTTAAGTTAATTAGAATAATATTTAAAGCGTGCTACTGATTTTGAGCTTTTATTCTGCTATTATTTTTTGGTATTGTGCTGAATTCTTCTGCAAAGAAGTTGAGAGTTGTAGTATCTGGTGTTTTACTAGTATTTATAAAAAAAACCTGAAAGAAAAAAACATCCCTGAAGATCGGAAGCATCAGCCCGTCTTAAAATCCAGGGTTTTCACTCAAACCAGTCACTCCAGCCTGCTGATCTCTCTACTGCTTACCTTGCTTATGGTCATTATCAGCTTTATCCTAACAGGGTCATACCTCAGCCCTATTTAGGTTAAAAAGCATAATCAGGAAATTAATACATTCTTACTCATTTTTTCTATCCATCAGCTGCTTTTGTGGTGCCCCCACACAGTCAAGGATGATTAAGGGCCCCCCTTGCTGCAGGTATTGCAGATACCTAAAGCTGACTATGTTGTCAATTTTAGTGAAGAGAATGTCTACCAACCAGGGTTTAACTAAGCCAGGGGCACTATGTCAGTGATAAAATATTTAATGGGATTGTGAAACCTGTTATTTGATAAAACACTGTTAGTATAACCAGAGATACCTTTGAATTTTAAAGGAGATATAAGTAACAGTTATTATTCGCCTGGTTTATTAAGTATACAAGATTACTGTACTAACTTTTGTTAGTTTGTCAGACATGTTACAAAATATCAAGATAAGATTATTTTCTGTGATTGGGAGCCCCCAGTGACGGCAGGGTTCGCCAGTGCCTAAAGCCGGCTATGACTGGAGGCACTAAGAAATGTTCTGATTGTACTGTATGTCCATACAGTAATGCTGCAGACAGGTTTTAGCATCACATGACAATGTGTATTTATTGCTGGACATCATGCTAACTACAATATCTGTAATGTTTCCATATGACCATATGCATTATATGTGATAGTTTTTATGTTAGCAAAACAGAAAGAATCTGAAACAAAATGTATTGAAATATATGATTGATATCTGACAAAAAGTAGTTATAAATATACTGTATACATAGGTAAAATCAAATGATGTTACACTCAGATTTTTTTTCAGAAGCACCACTCATCTTCAAGATAGATATGCTCATGAGTTGCAAGCTGCAAAGTAACTACTGGAGTACACTGTCTCAAAAATGAAGTGGAGATTATAAATGCATGGACATAAGTATTTTCTTACAGGGGCAAGACCCCTGCACCCACCACAATTCAATCACTTATATGTTTGAACTCCAAGATCTCACTGTGTCAGAGAAAAGTGAATTAACATGCTTAGATTTTTTTCCCAATACAGTACTACCTTCCTCTGAAGATGAGGATGTCAGCTTGAGCAACAGAGGCTCAAATGTAAAGCAGAGTGACTTTGAGGATCGCATCTTTTTAGAAAGAACATCTACACCTTTCAGACTTTTGGATTTAACTAATGAAGTTGACTTTTAAAAATAACTAACTTCATTATATTTTATAGAAAACACACAGAATTAATGGTATGTTTAGTTTGAGAAATTCTTTAAAAAAGATGGCCCTTGAAACATTTATTTGCAAGGTAACTTGGTGGTTAAACCCTCTACCTCAAAAATCAGGGTCGCAAATTTAGGTCACAGTCTGGAATACATTTCTTTAGGTGTTAAGAGTTTTCTTCCAAACATGTGGTAGCTGACTAGCTACTCTAAACTATGAGTACATGCTGCATTTCTTGCAATTGTGGCATGGGGCAAAACTGAAAAGTGTCAAAGAAAGACCATTATTTATTTATTTATTGACAGTTGTTTACCGGGAAAGTCCATTGGGCCTTAGGGGCCTATTTTCAGTGGAGGTCTGGGGAGAAAAGCTCCAAAAGAAGTAATAATATAGAACAATTAAAATGTAAACAGGCAAGTTAACCTCAACAATTTCAAGCTTAAACAGTAATGAATTCATACATAGATGTTTAAATATGAAGTGTGTGTGAAATAAACAGAGGAAAAACTGTAATTATTACAGGGTTATTGGCTTCAGAGGTATAGAAAAATTATGAGAATGAAAGTCATGCATAACATTCCAGAGGTACATACACAGAAGTCAAGGATATGAAAAGATACATTTTGGGGAGAAGTGGTGAAGGTAATGAGGTAGAATTAGAGGAAAAGGGGGATATGCAGGAGCATTTTGAGAGGGAGAAGTAGACATGCGTAGGTATAGAAAAGAGAATAAAAAACAGGGGGAACTGTAGGAAATAGAGAATAGAAGGGAAAAGAAGTAGAAGATATAGAGGTGAAGGTAAAGTTTGTTATATGAATATGAGAAACACGGTTATATGATAGAGGCTAGTTTAAGGTGTGTTAACAATAGGAGTAGTGAGTGAGGGCAGAATATGGTTAGGTTTTAGATGCAGGGGGTGTACAACAGTTACAATTCCAAATGGAAGAGAAACAGTTGTGTAAGGAAGTTTTAAATAGTTATGTAAGAAAATTTTAAAAGCAAAACAACAAACAAAAAATAAACACTGTATATGACAGGTTTTAGATTTTATAAACTGGACTATTGTATTTAGAGGATTTATCCTGAATAAGCACCTCAGTAGGAATCCTTAATAGTTTTGTCTGACAATTTAATAAACATTCAATTTGCATTTAAGCAGCCATGTGTATTTTTTTTCATTATTTTGAAATTGACACTCATGCTGTGTGCTTTTATTTATTGTAACATTTTAGCCATGGAACGTGTGATGTAGCCCAAATGTTTAATGTGCGCATGTGGTAAAACTTGTAAGTTAAAATAAAAGGAACAACTTTACTTGCATGTTTCACTATGTACACTGTGAACATAACACGCAAGTGCACATTTTAAGTGTTACAGTACTTTTGTTTTAAGTTACAATCAGCCTTCTTTAAGGTCAGAAAAAAAGTTGAAGGGACCTATACTTATTTTATTTTCCTATGGTTAACCAGGTTAGAACGCTAATCTAAACAGAACACTTTAAGGCTCAAACTAGAAAAATACAAAAATAAAGAAAAAAATAATAATAAATAAAAATAAAAAATAAGCAATGGTTATAACAAAGCTTATACTGCTTTAAAACATAGCATGCACAAAATTTCAGTTACATGGAAGTAAACTGTAAGACAAAATTTCTCAGCTTAACGCAGAATGGTGTTACTTGGATGCAAAAAAATGTGCCTTATTCTATGACTAACTACATAAAGCAATTACTGAAACTCATAAGGTGAACATAAGTCACAGACAGCAAAGGAAGAAGGGCAAAATCTATGTGGCTACCAGAATGATCTAGGATTGCTAGTGGCTAGATTGGTTTAAATGTTACCAATGATCCAGGGGCCAAACACACACAAAGAAACCTTCCTAACACACTACCTTTTGGATTCATAATCATCAACATTCTAAGGACAGTTATCTGTGTTTTGTGGAAAGAGGCAAAGGTAGAACTGAGCAGGTAGGCTTTGATGTAACAGTACAGGGACTTCAAAACATCTTTCCACTGCAGTGCTGGATACATGTAACAGTCTTCTTGATGAAGTCATGTAGTAAAAATAGTGAAATAATTGGACTGTGTGGTAGAGACAAAACACCAGCTCTTCTTTAGCTGGGAAGAATTAGGCTAAGTGGAATCTGCATGTCACACCAGTACACAGAACACCTATCTCATTATGATTTGTTCATATATGACTAATTTACCAGTAATTTATTGAAAGCGTCTTTATTTTCTGAACTTTTCTCTCTTTCCCCTGAACAGGTGTTGTGATTGGCTCAGTCTGCAGGCTGTGTTCTGTAGCAATAAACCCACAAGACACTTGTTCACACAGTGTTCTGCTTCACCAGAGATATGTCACCAGTTCTGTTGAACAGTTCACCATTTATTTTATTAACCTGGTTGCCTTGGCAACCTTTCTGGAGCAGGAACATCTCAAGATCATTCCTATACTTGCAGGACTGTTCACTGTAGGGAGGTAAGGAATTCTGCATTTTATATGTGCTTAAACATTTGTTGAATTTCAGTTTACTGCATTTGGATGTCTTGAACAGCACTCAACTGGTAAAGTGGGTACTGTATGTATTTTGCATGTTTCTTCTTTTACAACTAATATGCAATTCTCATTGAAATAAAGACAATTCCAGACCCTTCAATTCCCCAATATTTTTTCCACCCCTTGGTAATACTCGGCAAGGAGTTTCTCAGTCAATGTTGTTGAGCCAGCAAGGAACACTTTCTCTCTTAAGCAATTATTATTTGTGCCTTAAATGATCATAGCCATCATGAAACTTGATTTCTAACAGACCTATCCCAAGATGCATTTCAATAAATAAAAACACTTTCATAGATGCATGGATTCACAGATATTCCAAAGCCACCGAGTCTTGTGGCCATTCACATTCTGCCACTATTCTCCCTCAGGCCACATGTCCTTTCTGAACAGTGGCCATACGCATCAGTCCCAAAAACATGTGTTTTACCCACCCAGCCATCTGGGTTAAGTTTAAAGGAAGATAATGAGTTGTACTGCTTAACGTGCAGGGGACGTTTAGTCCACAGGTTCGGGAGGCAGTTGGCTAGAAACCTGTCCCTTCACCATGTTTTATTTATCTAGTGGTGAAAAATGATGTTACTGCTTCTAGTACTGGTGGAGATTTGGGGCTTACAGAGTTACAGAAGATGCAAGACAATTAGGTCTCTAGTAGTGCAGTATGCAAGACAGAGATCTTCCTCAAAAGACTATAAGAAACTGAATAAACCAACAGAGCTTCCACTCTCTTTTACTAGTGCTGGGACTTTAGGCTTGTGATTTTTTTTGTTTTTGTTAGGAACCTTGCGGGTGTCTTTAATTGTTTGATATGTTTAAGGAGACACGTCCCAAAGAGGGCACTTCACTCGATAACTGGCATGACCAATGCTGAGTATAAGGGAGTAATTATCTCTTTACACCTTGATGATATTTCTTTGGAAATTAGCTGGGATAAATAAAAAAAATATGCTGACAACCGTTGACAAATTATTATCACAAAAGAAAGAGCCATCAACCCGGGTGCCAAGACCCCCAACTACATTTTAATTTTGTAGTGGTGTATTCTCTGTACAGTATGAGAGTGGTTGTCTACCAAAAGTGATGATACTAAACTTTTAGCATTTAATATTGAGCTCATTTTTAATACAGTAAGAGTTTACTAGGAAGAGTTAATTCTGTACAATCTGGAGGTATCCTGTAGTTTTTTGATATACTCCTTGACAAGTGAGTTTTGGTTCTACTACATTATTTAAAGATTTTACTTCTTTTGCAGTAGACCACCAGGGTGGGGGGGATTGCCTGGGGGAACCTTCTCTTTCAAATTCAGTCCTACTGGTAGAGGATTCTACAGGTGAATCCAAATGTCTTCTCTTGCACTTTCATCTCCTGTGTACCTCAACTATGGGTTGTTCAGGAGAGGACACTGAAGTGGACATGATATCTCTGAGAACTAGTTCAAGGCCTCTAGATACTGCCTGTCCAGATGAGACAAGGGTAGTAGGCTCCGGACCCTGGGAAATCCTAAGGGAGAGGTTTGGATGAGGTAGTCTTTTCTCTGGGCTAAGAGAGTACTCTGTCTCTCGAAAGCCTCAAATGCACAGCTGACACAGATCGGGGGCAAAAATCCTAAATCTTCTAAACTTTATTGTATATGTGGGAGCCACATAAATGCCCTCCCACTCTTCCTTTGTATATTGTCTTTTGATTCTCACTTCCCAGTATTTTCTAACCTTTTCTGACTGATTATTATATTTATCACATATTATTTTATATGACTTACTAATTATTCCTTTTGAATAGCAGCTGTTGTACTAGCCTTAACTAGAGCTGGTCTTTCCCCTTAATACTCACTTATGCCTAGCTCTTTGCCTATCCTCTGTTATAAATCCCTAGCAGGGAAGGCAATCTCCAAGCCAAAGTCTTCGTCTCATCCCATTCTATTACCTTTGCCTCTTCAGCTATTTGCTCCTAATACTTTGACCTTTTGCTGATTTGCTTCAAAACATGCCATTCCTCTCCTGCCTATTTTCTTTGTCTCTGCTTGCTGTCATTCTTCTGCATTGGTAAAAATCTCTATTTCCATGCTGGCTTAGTTTTTTTTTAACACTTTTATTGAATTATCACTTGTGATATAGGCACGTTTACATTTATATAAAAGAAATCAAACTGTATTAACAAGTTAAAATTAGCAAACACTGTACTTCACATATATCAGATAAGCTAAGCAACATTACATAAATTATTCAATTCCTGCCAATTTTTTTAAACAATAAACATCTATATTAAACCATCACTTACAACATAAGCAATCATAGATTTATATAAATAAAAACAAACCACACCGACACTATCCTAGTTGCAAGCATTTTACATCACAAACCATAATGACACAGTCCCAGTTGCAATTATATATCACTTAGAATCCTACCCAATCATTTTCAGTCAACCATTTCATAGCTCATTTAAGTTCTGCCTCCTTTTAAACCCCATTCCTCCCCTGTATGTGCTGTTCCACAATTCCCATTTTTTCCTATGTAGTTTGCTCCTACCTTTTTCTAAAGATCTAAATTCCAGTTGTTTTATCTCTGTTACTATACTCACTACTTCTAATATAGTTGGTTTAGATTCTGATTTCCATTTTCTAGTAATTGCTTTTTTGGCAGCCACCATAACTAGAGACAGCAAGGCCTTACCATGTCCAGACAATTCCAATTCTGTATCATAGCTCCAAAAAATCATCTCCCACGTCCCACCAATCTGCCTACCCAGCATCTCTGACATTGCATCCCACAAGGAATCCTTAAGTCTGTCAACTCACTGCACTCCCAGAAAATTTGTTCCCAATCACCTCTTTCTTCTCCATCACATCTCCAACATTTACTATGTACCCGAAGAAATATTCTCTGAAGTCTACTTGGGGTATAAAAATACCCATATAAGCATTTCCAAGCAAAAATCCTAAATCTTTGAGATTTTGTTGCATATTTGGGAGACATACATATATCCTCCCATTGTTTCTGTGTGAATTGCTTATCCAATCTCTCTTTCCAATCCTTTATAACCTCCTCTGATTGATTTTTATAGTTATCATGCAATATTTTATATGCTATACTAATTATTCCTTTTTTAATGGCAGCCTCTGTTCTAGATTCTACTAAAGACTCATCCAGAGCCAGTCTTTCATTTAGGACCCCCCCCGCCCGTATTTCTTTCTCTTTGCCTGTACTACAATATCAGTCCTTAATAGGGAAGGCAATCTCTAACCTGCAGTCATCTTTCCCTCTTTAGCTATCCCCCCCCCCCAATACCTTGGTTCATTTGCCAGTTTTCTCCAATAAATTCCAGACCCTCTTGCCTATTATCTATATCTCTAATTGCAGTCATCCCAATCAGCAGAATCTTCTTTCTCCATTCCCGTGCTGGCTTAGTTCTTAGAAAACTTTATGGATATAATATTCTATATAATTATTCTCCTTAAAGGCCTGCATCCCAAATGCCAAACTCCCCGTGTTTCAACATCATCCCTTTCCACTTTGATATATAATGTTTCTACTTGTTCTATTTAAAGAAGCTTTAACTGTGTAGCTCTGAAATACCCCTTCAAATTGGATAATCCCAATCCGCCCTGTTCTAGTGGAAGAATTAGCTTATACCACTTGACTCTTGCCATCTTCCCTTCCCAGATAAAGTCCTTCAGCTCTTTTTTAAGTGCTATCCACAACTTTTCTAAAAACATTTTGACTGCTTGCATCTTACCATCCATATAACAAAGCTTCCATTTTCTCTATCTTTGTATTATCTTTTCTTTTGTTCCCACATATCCTTAGCTACCACCTCAAAATCATTTTTAATCCATACTCTTAAATACTTCATAAGCTGTGGTGGTACAGCGGTACCATTGTTGCCTCACAGCAAGAGGTTCTCCTGTTCGATTCTCGGCTGGAGTACCTTCTGTGTGGTGTCTTCATGTCCTCTCCACGGTCAAGTGGCCTCCAAAAGACATGCGTGAATGGGCGTGCCTTCGCTGAAGGTTGGGCGTCGGGCTGGCAACTCGGCACCATAAAAAATTGACTCCCAATCATTAGCGGACCGGAGTTCCACTGTGGCGACCCCTAAGCAGAAAAATATAAAAAATAAACAAACTCTTAAATACTTCATCTTATCATGTCCCAGTAAGTAAGGATATTGCTGAACTAATCTGTGTGTGGGTACATAATTTACCACTATTGCTTTTGTTTTAGCTTAATTAATTTTGTATCCCGAAAACATTCAAAACCGTCTCGAAATGTTCCACAACACTGTAATATCTCTTTCTGGTTTTGTCAGGTATAAAATAATATCATCTCCAGAGTCAGCTTTTCTTGATTACCATACCAATTATATCCTTGAATTTCTGAGTTTCTTATTTTCTTTGCCAGTGGTTCTAAATATAATGCAAATAATAAAGGGGAAAGAGAACACCCCTGCCTGGTTCCGCTGCTCAAGAAGAAATTATCAGAAAGGACCCTGCCCACTTTAATTTTCGCCTCCGATCCCTCATATATCCTTCTCATCAACCTTATCATATTTTCTGGAAATGCAAATGCTTCCATCACCCTGCAAATCAAGTCCCAGCTTACTCTGTCAAATGCTTTCTCTGCATCAAGACCCACCAACAACAATGGTATTTTATTACATTCTGCTTCCTTCTGGATTATCAAAGATCTGTTAATGTTGTCAAATGTTTGCCTCCCTTCTACAAAACCACATCAATCCATATCCATCTATTTTGGCATTACCTTTGTCATTCTTTTATCCATTATAGACATGAACACTTTATAATCATGGTTTAGTATTAAAATGGGCCTGTATGAAGTCAGGTTTTATGGCTATTTACCCAGTATTACAGCTAACAGTGCTTTGTTCCAGGATGTTGATACGTCTCCTCCTCTTACAATACTGTTAAAATTTTCCAGATTTTTATCCGTTTTTTCCCTCCTAGCTTTCAAACTTCCATAGGAATACCATTTGTTTCTGGGGACTTTCCAGTAGATTGGTTATACATCACAATTTTTATCTCATCTCCTCCTATCCTATTAGTAATTGAGCCTCATCTACCTTTAACCTTAACATATTTAATTCTTCCATAAACATTTCCATGTGTATCTTTTCTTGATGTTCATATTTTTCTGCTTTATACAGACTTTCATAGAATTTCCAAAATATTTCTAATACTTCTACAGGATCTCGTTACCTTCTTTGTTATAGGCTCCCTAAGCTTGGCAACAACCTTTTCTACTTTATGTTGCCTGAGTCATTGTGCTAAATGTTTTTGTGCTCTAGTGTTATTATCAAAAAACAGTTGCTTAACAGCAATCTTTCTAAACTTGTGCATATTATTGAGGTAATCCCTTATTTTCTGCTTAGCATTCTGCAGTTGATCCTGTTCTTGTTCTGTGAGATTCCCCTTATTCTTCAATACTTTAACATTTGCTAGTCCGTGTAAATAATTCTTGCTACTTCTTAACCATAGCTCCCTTTCTTTTATTTCCACCCTATTTTTAATCGCCGCTTAATTTTATCCCAATCCCTAAAAAACGTTATACATGCAAAAACACAAGGTGCAGCCTGTGCTTCTACTAAGTCAGGGGTCTGCAACCTTCACTATCAAAAGAGCCATTTTGGCCCTATAAGACCAAATAAAATTCAGTGGGTGCCAGAAAACCTATTTGACCCCTAAAATGAAGATAGCTCGGCGTATAAAGTTTTATATACAGTTATTATTGTAAATATAAAACAACTAAGTTTATAAGAGTAATATTTAAAATACGTCCCTATTTTTGTTCCTTTGTTGGGATTGCTCGATTGCTGTCAGTATGTGTGTGTGTGTGTGTGTGTGTGTGTGTGTGTGTGTGTGCGTGTGTGTGTGTGATATCTCTCAACCTCTTAGAACAAGAAATTTGGAGAAAGCCATAAATAGTGGGGCACAAAGGCCCAAAATAGGGACACTTTTTGAATATTGCTCTTTCAAACTTAGAAAGTTGATAGAATAACATATTTTGCATTAGCATGAAATTTCTGAAGGGTATGAGGTCTGAAACTCAAATGTCTGTATTTTTTTCTGACTTCAGCCCTCAATGATTTGCCAGAAAACCACAATTTTATGAGAAACAGACCAAAAATATGAGGCAAAAGTCAGGATATTCGGCAAAAATCTGCACAGTTGAGAGGTAAGTGTGTGTGTCTGTGTGTGTGGAAACTGCATGTTAACAGAAACCATATTATTCTAGAAAGTGTATAAGAGCAATATTTAAAGTCCATCCCTGTTTTTGATCCCTTTTATTTATGGCTGCGTATAGATTTTTTGTGGTAAGACTTTGGGAGGTATGGAAACCTTTCAGGAGATGCTGCTGCTGCCAGGGGATCACTTGATTGCTCTGTGTGTGTGGAATGCATGACAACAAAAATCATGTTATTCTAGCAAGTTTATAAGTTTATAAGAGCAATATGTAAAGTCCATTGCTCGATCGCTGTCAGAGTGTGTGTGTGTGTGTGTGTGTGTGTGTGTGTGTGTGTGTGTGTGTGTGTGTGTGTGTGTGTGTGTGTGTGTGAGAGAAAGGTGGGTGTGTGGTTTGTGTTTTTATGTGAGAGCTGTGATGGTGGGTGTTCTGAAGGGCTATGTGTTGCATGTGGTGTGGTGCAGGTGTTGACCTTCTCCTCTTGACCAGCTATTCCGGTCTTGGCTTGAGAGTGCATGGCTTCCAATTTGGATATATAAGTCATCTCTCACAAGTCTGAATGTTGGGAGATAAGAGGAGAAGGTTATCTCTGTACATGAGGCAGTTGCTACAATGCCTCAGAATGCCCAAGTTCACCAGGTTAATAGGAGAAAACACAGGGAACTGACGTTTAGACATGCCAGGAGGGATGGTCATTATTACCTCTGTTCTTTAGTGAATAAACAAAGCACTATACCAACCATTAAGAAAACTGTAATTGGTGTCAAACCTTCAGTGGTCAGGATCCCTTCTCAGTGAGTTTCTACTTGCTGTGTCTTCCCTGTTGTCTCTGGGTCTTGTTGCACCTGCTCTCTGTAGGGGGTTGAAGAAGTTAAAAGCAATGAAATTAAAAATCTCAGGAGTCTGTTTCTTCATTCCATGTTCTTTATTGGTGTTAGGGCAAATGAGTGCAAGTAGACACAGAAACTATAGCCACAGGGGACACATTACATTGGACAACCCATGTCAAGGGACCTAGGATTTGACTGCCTGACACCAGCTGCATTCCCCCCCTTGAGATCTCCAATTTAAAGCCCAGGCCACAGGGAAAACACGGCAAGTAGAAACTCACTGAGAAGGGATCCAGGCTATAGCTCTCAACCTGGAAACATCAAAAATCTGGACAAGGCCCATGAAAAATAGGTACAAATCTGTACAATGATTAACATCTAATTTGCATACATAATTACGTAACCCCACCCACTCCAATGGAATTGTGGGGTATCAACTTTCAAACGCAAACTGAAGAACAGACAACCAAAATATGGCACCACTGATGCCCTGCAGCCATTCCAATGTCCAATTACCTGGCAAGTTCACCCCATTTACCATAAACACTAATGTGTGCATACTGCTTTACTTATACAATGATTATTTGGATTTTATTTTCACATCTGCTAAACAAAGCAATACTGTCTCAGTGAAAATAGATTTGGCATTAAAACTTCTCTGCCCTTGAAACTCACATTCATTGAAATAGCATTGAAACCCACACCGCATCCAAAGAAAATGCATCTGGCCAGTGGTGGATAAAGATTAATCTGGGCAGTTTTCAAATCATTGGCCCCTTGCACACAAAACAAGACAAGTATATGTGTACTTTTCTTTGATACACCTTCCTAACTTTATTAAGTTATATTCCTTGTATAATACAACACACTTGTTAGAGTGCATTTTAAATTTATTGTTTGAACATTTTTCAAGTAGGCTGTACTGTAGGCAATGAAACAAAATGCATGAACCAATAATGACAAAACTGACCAATTCAGAACATTTCCATCATAAAAGTCTACTTCCACACCCACACTATAAACAGAATGACAGTAGTATAAGCCATAGGCATCTTCCACAGCTTCTTGCACTTAAGTTCATTTTCTTTTGGGGGGGGGGGGCAGGGGGCAAAAGGTCAAAAACCAGGACATATTTTAAACATTGCTTGTATAATTAAAGTTGCTAGAATAAAATGTTGTTACCACCATGCATGTCACTGGCAAGTCTTGAACCCAGGACCATGTGCACTACAGTCAGAGCAACATACCACTATGCCAAATCAGCAGTTTCCTAAAGAATAGGAAGACTGAAACTTAATGGCTATCATTTAGTGAATTCAGTTCTCACTTCTCACCATAGCTCTCAACCTCTTAGCACAAAAAACCTGGACAAAGCCAATATGGGGGAATACAAATTCAGTTCTCAATTCTCACTCACCATAGCTCTAAACTCTTAGCACAAACAACCCGAACAAACAACAAAGCCAATAATGGGAGAATACAAATTATGTTCTCACTTCCTGCCATAGCTCTTCTCAACTCCTAGCACAACAAATCTGGACAAAGCTCAGAAATGGTGGTGGCTCGGAACTCTAGGCTCTTTTTACAGGGTTTGAGTCTGAAATACCTCTAGCCACCAGGTGTATTACATATGGGGCATTTTCACACACACACACACACACACACACACACACACACACACACACACACACACACACACACACACACACACACACAATAATGCAGCAGCTTGCTTACTTCTCACAAAATAAATCCTTCTCTGTGTTTCACCCAGGCAGCTTCCGAGTAAATAAACAGATAGTCCAGATATCAGCCAGGCAGCTAAATAAAATAAAATCCTTCTCTCTGCCATAGTTCAGACTCCTCTCTGCGATATCGGCCAGGCAGCTGAATAAAGTAAATCCCTCTCTCTGCTGTAGTTCAGACTCCTCTCCGTGATATCAGCCAGGCAGCTAAATAAACCGCTCACAAAAACAACTAATAAATCCTTCTTTCCCGCTTGCAAAAGCATTTGAAAACCACCTGGAAATATGTGTGCTGTCCGCTGCATGCTCAATTCTGACAGGCTGATAGCCCTGACAAGCTGACATCATCTCGCACGCGATGATGTTAGCTAAAGAGTGAAGAACAAAGCAAAAATAATTAGAAAATAAAGAATAAAATCAGAAATGAAGGTGTGCCACTCAGGAATCGTGGCACCTCATTATTTGGACCCCAAAACCTGGTAAAAAAGGAGTAATTTGGGATAGTTGGGAGGTTTGATTTAGGCCACTGATGGTTTGACACCAACTACAACTTTCCTAATGCTGGGTGCAGTGCCTTTTTTTTTTTTACTTAGTTTGTTTCGCCCTTGGACCCCCAGAAAGTGAGACGGTCAACTGCCGGGAGCAAATTGCAACTGGGAAGCACCATTCTTATCAGTTTTGCAATTTATTCTTTGGTGAATGATAATATCCACAATGTTTGAACTATTTGAATAATCTAAGGATGGGAGGGGGGCACTGTAACTGACAAAGTCACTATTGTGTTGAAACCATTCTTTGTTCTCTCTCACAAGGGTCATTTTTCTGGACAATAAATTATTTTTGTCAGTCCTACATTGCTATCTTCTTTTGGTTTTGAAATATTCACTTTGAACAAAGATCTCTTGTTTTTTTCAGCAATTTTTGATCTTGATTGTGAACAACAAAAGACTTCAGCTGCTCAAACATCTTAACAACCAACTACTCTTTCTGTGATTGCTTTTCACTGGAACTTTTCTGCACATCCACTTTATTTTCCTATTTTAAAGGAGATTGGTGACTTCCTCTTTTATCATAGCAGAACTTTCATCTAGACTGGTGTACTTTGTCTTGTGCTGCAGTTGTGCCTTAAAATACAAGTAAGGAAGTAGAGGTAGTCATCTAGTCCAGGGGTCTCCAAACTGTGGCTCTGGAGCCCCTCTGCAGTGGCTCCCTGTAGCTTTAAAAAATAATGGCCACTCTACCGCACAACACACACTAACAGTGATGAGACTTAAATATTGCTCTTATAAACATAGAAACTTGCTGGAATAATACGGTTTCTGTTGCCGTGCATTCCACACACACTGAGAGTGACTGAGCAATCCCCTGGCAGCGGCAGCAGCATCTCATGAAAGGTTTCCTTACCTCTCACACCTCTCAAAGTTTTACCACAAGAAGTCTGGACAGAACCACAAATAAAAAGGAACAAAGGAACAAAAACAGAGACAGACTTTAAATATTACTCTTATAAACCTAAAAACTTGCTAGAATAACATGGTTTCTGTTAACATGCATTTTACACACACACACAGTTACCTCTCAACTGTGCAAATTTTTGGTCTGTTTCTCATAAAATTGTGGTTTTCTGGCAAATCATTCAGGGCTGAAGTCAGAAAAATAGACAGACATTTGAGTTTCAGATTTCATACCCTTCAGAAAATTAAAGCTAATGCAACATCTATTATTCTATCAACATTATAAGTTTGTAAGAGCAAATTTTAAAAAGTGTCCCTATTTTTGGACCTTTGTGCCCCACTATTTATGGCTTTGTCCAGATTTCTTGTTCAAAGAGGTCAAGAGATATGACACACAGAAACACACAGAGCGATTGGGCAATCTCAACAAAGGAACAAAAATAGGGACAGATTATAAATATTGCTTTTATAAACTTATTTTTTTATATTTAGTATAATAACTATATATAAAACTTTATATGCTATGTTATCTTCATTTTAGGGGCCAATAGGTTTTGTGGCTCATGATGAATTTTAATTGGTGGTAGAGGGGGCTAAAATGGCTGTTTTGATAGTGAAGGTTGCAGACCCCTGGTCTAGTCTTTGGTCTATGACCTATCAACAACTGAGCAGCTGTTAGAAATCCACCGTGAAATAGAGTATTTCTCCATTTCAGAAAGACTACATATATACCCATATAACACTCTGTACTGATAAAGCTCTTCTTCATGATGTTTTTCACAGTTTGAACTCTCTTCTTAATTTAATAGTAGGACTGCGGATTGTTTGGGACTACAGTTCACATGGGTTATGTTACATTTCACAGAAACATGATAAGTTGATGGAGCATATACATAGTGCCTAGTCTAAATTACCCCGGCATATTGTCACCCTTGTGACCTGGCATACTGCTGGAAAGGATCTGCATATATGTTCATACGCAAGTACTAGACTAGCTGCCTCTGCAAGCCATTTTAAGCTTAAGCAATTTCCTTTTTGTACTTGAAATAATCTATTCCATTTGGTTATAGATTGGCCTTACCCATCGCATTGATTTAATAAGAATAACTGGGATCATTTCATA
Organism: Protopterus annectens; assembly: GCF_019279795.1. NCBI lineage: Eukaryota > Metazoa > Chordata > Ceratodontiformes > Protopteridae > Protopterus > Protopterus annectens. Next base: position 381,438,331 of record NC_056747.1, on the reverse strand, counting down.
ATTTGAGGGGACCCCATGCATGGGATAAAACATTTAGGAGCTGCCTCTGTTAGAAGTACAGGGGGCAATCTTGTGGTAAATTTTCTGTTCCCATCCACTCCTTAGTTGCTGTTGAAAATGGACAGGGATGAACTTTGCTCTATATGGATGGGGAGTCTATTAGAGTTATATCTGTCCCTCCAAACCATTCTGCCAATATATATATATATACATATATAT